>NC_136009.1:15761958-15766958 GCF_048128805.1 Centroberyx gerrardi
ACCAAAACACTGCTTCCTCTGGAGGTAACATATGGGCAGTGGAGGGTGTAGACACCGTCACTCTCTCTCACACACAGTCACGAGATCATATGACTCTCTCAGACGCGCATACGCAACTATACACACGGACATAGCATCTCACCTCATGATGAAGTCAAACTCCGACCCCGCCAGCATGAGGACTCCCAGCAGCGTGGAGATCGCCCCGTCAATCACCGGGGCAAACATGTGCTCCAGAGCCACCGCCGAGCGCTTGTTCCTGCTGCCAATCGCTGTCAGGAAGCCCTGCGCGGGAGGAGGAGGAGGAGCAGGAGGAGGAGGAGGGGGGGGGGGGGGGGGGGGGAAGAGGAGTGAGTTGGAAATCTTGCCGATCACACAAAACTTGTGCTTGTGGCTAGGCTTGGCACTCTGGAGAATTCCTGCATTTGGTTTTGTTGGGGATCACTACGCTACACTACGAGGCGGCGCACTACGCTAGCAGTTCACAGCACTGAACAGGGAGCCAACAGTCTAAGTATCACAGTAAATCTTTAGTCACGCTTATTTTGCCTTCATCGGTTTCCATTTGAAGCAATAAGCCACAAGAGGCCGAGCTTTACAGTGATTTCAGAACAGCTAAGAGGTGTTGCTAGGCACAACACACAGCGTGGCTTATTGCTTTTATAAAATGGCAGTAACACACCATTATAATACAAAAAATATTTTTTTAATCAGTAACAATTAAATAGTAATAATAGCTAAATGTTATTCTTCCGCCAAGCAATACACTTCTTGAACAGCTGCTATGCCAAGCAACACATGAGTAGTGGTATGACTTTTCAGTTAGCGCATTAATATTTAAATAAACTATTATGCGGTCACAGGTGTGTGTTTATTGGGTACTTTACAACGGCTTCAAACTCAGCCAATCAGAAGTGAGGACCACAAGTATCAGTTTAAAAATAGTGTTAATCCATGTGTGAGGGCTCGCTGTGTGGTCTGTCGACTCACCAGCGCGATGTGAACGGTGAACTCCACTCCGATGCCGACCGAGGCGATCAGGATGACCACTGGGATGGCGCTCAGCTTGATGCCGATCAGACCCATGATGCCGAACAACTCCACCGTCATCATCGCCAAGATAAACACCTGATGAGGACAGAGGGACGAACCGTTAGTCACAGAATCAAGTTTTCAGCCGTATGGCCATCTAGAAAAGGCATGGGGATAAAAACATAAAGAGTGATAGTGTCTTTCTTTAGGGACTGAGTGGAGCCCTTTTGCCTCTTCTTCACCCCACACAATCTTTGACCCCATGTTCAGGATCTCAACCGTGCAGCATCAAATTACCAAACCCCGAGGCAAAGGCCTACCCCCCCTCCTTCCCTCCCTCCTTCTCTCTTTCTCTTCTTCCTTCCCAGAGGTGGTTGGAATGATTGACAGTGCCTGAGACAACAAAATATGGGCACTAAGTCACTCCCTTAACCTCACACCACTGACACCAGCTTTCCTTTATGTAAAACTCTCTCTATTTGCGTTTTTTAACAAGATAGCAGTAGCATGTATCAGTGTTAATAATAACTGTAGTGAAGTCTGTATGGCTTATTTTATTGTTTCCCCACATTTTAATATAATAGCGTAGTAATTCAGTGTTCCGGTTAGCAAACGTCCTGATTGTAAACCCGTGATGTTACTGTAAACCGCGATACAAATGGCAACAACAACAACAAGACTTTGAAACGAGGAAGGGGAAAAGTATTCCCGGGCCTACAGGAGCTTTTGATCTCAGCGGGGGATCCAAGTTGGGGCACGGTTAAATTGGAAATGATAAAAGCCGTTTTACTGCTCGACCACATACAGGCCGGGTGAAACCCTCACAGGCTGATGCTTAGAAACCATACATGCATGTAGCTCTCTCTCTCTCTCTTTCTCTCTCTTTCTCTCTCTGAGGAGATTGTGTGTGTTGCTGTCTCAATCAGTAGCTCTAGGGACAGCTACTTAAATTAAACACATTCCAACTGAAACCGGCACTGTTGTTGAGCTACACTACAGCCCCCCAACGGTCACGGATGTGTGTGTGTGTGTGTGTGCATGTGGGGGGCTCCCCTTGAGGACCACCGGTCCCACCAGCTTGTGTGTGAAATGTTTCCCAACCACTGAACTGTCAGGCTGTCTCACACAGACACACACACACACACACACACAGAAACACACACACACACACACACACACACACACACACATCCTCTGATGGATGGGCTGAGCAGGCCAAGGTCGCAACTGGGCAGATCTGTCCTGTCCCCAAGTCTCTCTCTCTCTCTCTGACAAAAGCAGTGAGGGAATTGGAGGTAGAGGCTTCAGGAGGGCAAAGCCTTTCTTGCTCCTTTGCATTTCCTTTTCTAAGGCGGGCCCGGCCTACATTACAATGACAAAGGGCCCCGTGTGTGAGTGTGTGTGTGTGTGTGTGTATGTGTGTGTTGGCCCTCCGCGGAGAAAAAGGGCCCCCCTAGACAGCGTTATTGAGCTGTGCTGAGAGGGGTGAGAGGAAAGTGAGAGGAGCAAGAGAGGGAGGGAGGGACTAACGATGGCGTCGTGGAAGGATGAGGTGGAAAAAGTGAGAGGGGAATAGGTGCTGGACAGAAGAGAAGAGAGAGGAGAGGAAGGAGGACAAAGAGGAATCTGTCTATTTCACATCATCTATTGGCTGATCAATCCCTTAAGAGACTGACAAGCTGACTGCTGACTTACAATGATGCCGGCGGTCCAGGGGTTGAGCAGCAGAATGGCGCAGACCAGGAAGGTGCAGGCCAGCACCACGCTGATTGACAGCAGGAACCAGTGTCTCAGGCCGATGTACTGCTCCCAGAACAGGAAGGGGTATCCGTTGGGGTAGTTGAACACGCCCTTGCGGCTGAACTCGTCGCAGATGGCCCGCACGCTCTCGATGGCCTCCACGAAGTCGCTGGCCTGCCGGAGGCCGTTCAGGTAGAAGGGGAACTGAGCGAACTCCAGAGGCTCTGCGGCCGGGACTGAAAAGAGGGAGGGAGGGGAGAGAGGTGAGATGGATTAGAATACACACAGCCTGTTGCTCGTATACTGTCCCAATATGAGATACAGTAGAGAAAGCAAAAGCAATGGAAAGAAGAGGTGAGAGAGGAGAAGAAATGAAGAACAAATCAGCTCTGAGATGCTTACTGCGCAGGTTCTCCCCCGTGGTGTCGTACTTGTCATGGATCCACTCTCTGGGATGGGGGTAGAAGTTCGCCTGGGAGGCGGCGTAGCCCAAAGGATCGTTGCTGACCCACACTGTCAGGTAGATGTAAAACACCTCCGGGGGGATCAGACCCTCCGCGTCCACCAGACGCCGAGACGTCAGCTGGGAAAGGAAAAAAAAAGGCTGTGATTAAATGGCTGATTTATACTGAGCATACTGCATTTGCATGGATTTCTGAAAATATAAATGACAAAGTGCACTTCACATTTACCCGACAAAACTTGGTCTGTTTTTGTCAGCATAAACGATGAAAAGGCAGCTAATAGTGTGTGTGTGTGTGTGTGTGGGGGGGGGGTTATTTTCTCCTGTATCCCACCACGCCACACACTGACCACACCGTGTCATGGGAATGACATGTGGATTCTGTTTTAAAGTGGATTTTCTCTCGCAGCTCTTGGACATACCTGGCTGTAGTTGAAAGGCTCTTTCTTGGAGCCGGTCTGGATGAGGAGCTTGTAAGCCAGAACTCCGTCCTCTGTGCCGTTCCGATAGCTGTCGAAGGTTATCCTGCCGGCCTGCCAGTCAGCGTCGAACGCAGCCTGAAGACCTGTGTGTGAAGAAACACACACATATACACACACGAGAGAAAGGATTAGAGCGGTTGTCATTGTAAATGGTATGATTTCGGTTTTTGAAAAGTAATAGGGGCTATATGTATGTGTGGATTTATGGTGAAAATGTGAAATGTCAAGTTTCTTTTGCCATGTGAAACGGCAATAATGTATCCCTTTCTTCTTTGAGTGATTGAGTGAGTGAAACTGTGGAGTCTTAAGGAGCGAGTCAACAAAACATGCCTTTGAAAACTACCAAACCACACACACATTCTCTGTTTTTGAACGGCAACAAAGAGATCTTCTTTTCGTTTGAGGAGGGCAAGCCCTCCTCAAAGCCCCCCCCCCCCTATTTTTCTGCTGGCTCTGATTGAGAGGAATGGCTCTGATTGACCTGCTAGCTATTACTTCCTCCTGACTGGGCCTCTGACAGGTCCTAGCCTGAGGACACACACACACACACACACACACACACATGCAAAGATAACCTATGACCTCGACCCGTCTACCTCACCAACTCTGAGCCCAGGTGGATGGGGGTAAACAGTTGGCTGAACTTTCACTCACCCTTCGCACATTCGCACATTCACACACGCGCACACACACACACACACACACACACACACTCACCCCTGTCCTTAGTGAAAGGTAAACATGAAAGAGCAGCCTGTTGATCATTCTACAGGATTCTGACATCATCATCAGAAACCCTCGGGGAGAAAGAGAGTGAGTTTTCAAACACACACATACATACACACACACACACACACGCCATGCAATTATTATCGTACTCTCTCATAAAAACATTCCTAAGCCTGAATGCTTACCCCTGAGCCAGTCCTGGAAGTAGTGCAGCCACATGCGGGGCAGTTTGTGGTCGCCGTCTCTGATCACGTATCTGACCGAGGTGAAGGCGTTGTGCAGCTGGACCAGCAGCCTCTGCGACCGGGCGTAGTCGAACCCGTCCATCGTCACCAGGTACATGTTGTAGAAGGAGAAATACTTAAACTGGGCGTCGATGAAGTCGTACTCCTTGGTGTCCCGCGGCACGATGTCGGTCAGGTAGAGGCCGTCGTGCACCATGGTGGTCCCGTACAGGCTGAGCCCCAGCAGGCCCAGGAAGAGAACCACCACGATGGCCTTGCTCTTGGGCTTGAGGAGGAGAGGCGCGTACTTCTCCCTGGCGAAGCTGGCCA
>NC_136009.1:15771958-15836958 GCF_048128805.1 Centroberyx gerrardi
TCCCTCTCGGTACGAGGCATTCCTAGCATGTGTCTGTTGGGTTATTAGGGGTTACACAGATTCCACAGTCACGGCGGCTCGCTGGCTGACTGGCGGGCTAGCTGGCTGCCTGCTTGGCTGGTTGACTGGCAATAATCTGCCCTCCTGCTCTCTCTCATCCTTGCATCTTTCTATAAGAGGATCTTATAAGTAAGGATAAGCTGCATCAGATGTTCTACACTGATACTATACTGGGGACACCTTTATGTTATTATACTTACTTGCAGCTACGCTTTCAGACCCCTGACCCTTGCAAACACTTCCCTATACTTATCTCAAAACACACATAAACACACACACACCTCAGCAGAGCGTCCTGGCTGCTCTTGACCCGCCCTCCCAGGATCAGCTCCTCCTGCCAGTGCATGAACTTCCGGCTGAAACCATGGCAACCACCCTGGAGACGCCCAGCGATGTCAGGACTCTGAAAAGAGGGGGCAGGAGAGGAACAGGCAGAAGGAGACGGAGAGATGGGGGATGTTAGGTGTATCTGTATTTTTTTGCCTGTTTTTTGTATATATGAGCGAGCTTGCATATTTGTGTGTGTGTGAGTGTTTACCTCTCCTAGCTCCTTGTTAGGTGCACTGAGGGGGCAGTCGGGGTCTGAGGGGTCCAGACAAGGCCTGTTCATGTAGGCATGGCCCACCTACGGAATCAAACAATGTTAGAAATCTTCTTGGAAAGCATGGAAAACAAACTGGAAAATAGTGAGAAAGTATCCATGTAGGTGTGTAGCTATGTACATAATGAATTAATCAAGTGATAAAGTCAGTCAGTAAGTCAGTCAGACATTCATTCAGTTAATCTGCCAGTGTGTAGTTGTGTGTCCCACCTGGGCTTTGTCCAACATCTCCTTAAATCCCTCCAGTGAGGTGAACTGACTCAGTTCCTCCATCAGCTTGACTGGGTCTAGATTCATCCACTGGATATCTGGCATTCCCCTGGAGAGCAAATGCACACATATAACGATCAGCAATGCAAAGATACTGTGAAATAACTCAATAACTTACAGAATACACTGTACAATAAGTTAAGGTCTAAGGCTCGGTGCACTCTGATGTGTCACTGGGTGTCTGTAATGCCCTTGCGGCTGCATGGCTTTGAATTCCTGCTAATCTTCACTTTGTGCAGGAAAACTATGATTCTTTCAGCCCAGTTCAGTTCTCTCTCTCTCCCTGTGCTGGGCTAGGCGGGAGGCTAGCTGCAGATGCTGGATAAAATAGCGTTTATTATCCTGTTTCACGCTGCCACAATGCCCGGGGAAAAGGCACGGCGGCAGCCTGCTCACTCCCATTCCTCAACGTCCTGCATTGAGTCATAACGATTACCTCTGCCTCCCAAACGTCTTGATAAGGAGGGAGGGAAGGGGAGAGGTAGGGAGGCTGGAAGGGAGGGACAAAGGTGAGGAAGAGAGGGTGGAGAGAAAGGAGACAAGAAAGGAGGGATGAGAGGAAAAGCAGAGAGGGAAGAGAGCGCCCCAGTAGGTGTTTGGGCTGGCAGGCAGGTGGGCTACATAGCTGCAGTCCTGCAACCACTGGGTTCTGCAAGGAGTGTGTGAGTGTGTGTGCGTGTTTGTGAGGCTATGAGAGGCCTACTGCTGCTCTCTCACACTGTTCAGTGATGTGATGTTCACTGACAAAGAGCCTAATCCTGAAGCTTTTCATTGCTGCCTCACCTGCACCACTATCCTCCCTCTCCTTAGGCTAAATTCATAATTTTCTCCATAGTGGAGCTTATTATGTGGCCTTTTGAGTGAGGGCTTTGGGTGTCAGTTGACAGCTTTGCCTGTAGTGGAGGTTGACTTGGTACAGGCAATTCTGCCCATCTAAACTCACTCATTGGTTAAGACCAATGTTGTTTTTTATAGCCTGCAAGGTTCCTTCTTAGAAATCTTAGAGAGCAAGAAAGCAAGAAAGAAAGCAAGAAAGAAAGAAAGAAAGAAGTTGCTACATTATTGACAGGTTTTTTCACTTAAGAAAAATTAGATTTTTTGACTCAATACACGATTCAAAGACTTGTTAAGATGGACATTTTATACAGTGAAAGAAAGCAAGAAAGAAGAGGGACAGAGAAAAAGAGAGAAATAAAAGAATCCCAAAGTGTCTCAACTCTGGCCCAATCTCCCTCCAATGGCTCATGAAGAGAGCTCCTCTCCTATTCCCACATACCAGGGTCCCTTTGCTGCTGCTCGCAAAGACACACTCCTTTATCAGCTAGTTTTTGCTTGAGTGAACCGGGCCTGGGCCCTTTTGTTTTTCCATAGATTGCTGCTCTTTGTTCTCCCAAGTTTTTTCTCTCTCTCACTCACTCTTCCTCACTCTCTCTCTCTCTCTCTCTCTCTCTCTCTCTCTGCCTCTCTCCCTCTGCCCCTCTCTCTCACTCTGTTTTTTTGCATTTAAAACCAGGGCTGAAGTGAAGCGGAAGCTGACTAGGGGGACACTGGCCTCAGTGACCACCCCCAGTTCCCTTCAGCTGCGCAGGCAAAAGAGAAAAAAACCCCACAACAATTAATAAATAACAACAAGAGGCGTTCAACAGTTTCTGTGATTTAGAGGAATACTTGAGGGATCAGTGGATCATCAAAGACCCCCCTCTCCTTCTCTGTCCCTCTCTCTCTCTTTCTGCTTCTCTCCTTTCACATGAAGGCAAGTGGGAGATGCTATAGGGAAAATAGTGTTTGTTTCCCTATGCGCTGGCCTGTCATGCAACATGCCAGTGCTCAATTCTAGACAGCAAAAAACAACACATGATTTCTTTGGGAGAAAGAAAAGAAACAGCCGCTATGATCTAAACTATCTTTTACAAACGAAGGAGTCAATTGAAATATCACTTCTGGCGACTAAAAAAAAAAAAACACCCCTCTCTTTCAGTGACTCAATTTCTCAAGAGAACCTCGTCCCAAAAGAAGAAGCCGAAGAAAAAAAAAAAAACCCTGAATCCGCAAATGCCCAAATACCCCCAGACTCCACTGTTAACCGTCTTGTAGCCTCTCTCTCTCTCTTTCTCGGGGGACTTGAGGCTTGAATACTGCCCATTTTATTTGTTGGACAACTTGGGAGCTGGGAGCCCGGGGCATTACCATGAGAATGCCGAGTGTTAGCCGCGAGCTGACAAAGCCGCCCCCCCCCACCACACCACCCCCTCCCTCCTCCGGGGGCCCCTGCACTGATGGACACTCACTCGTAAACTGAAAGAATGCTTACCATTGTCTGACCCAAAGGGCTCCCCTGCCACCACCACCACCACCACCTCCCCGCCCTCCGCTCTACCAACCCACCACCCAGTTGCTGCTGCAGCCATCTCCTCCCTCCGTCCCTCCCTCGCCTCACTCACTCACTCACTCCATCTCTCCCTCACTTTCTCTCTTTGAATTTCTCGCTGTCAGGATCTCTCCCCCCTGCCCCTCCCTCCTCCCCTCCCATGCCTCTCCGGGCCCTAAAAGAACTCTATTACTGACCGCTGCTGTCAGTCACAGCACTCACTCACTGACAGACTACTGGAAACACAACTGTACGTCTCCATCGAGGCACGTGTTGAAAGTTACGGAACCTGTCCAAAGTCTCTAGTCTGCGGTGTATGTCAGATGGAAGCCATGGCAGCAAAGGGAGAGATATTAACATTTTAATCATTTCAGGTGGGGCAAATATTCTGAGACTTACGGTAAATAGGCGGAGCCTCCCTGTAGCTTGGCCCCCTCCCAGAAACAGTCCAATGGGGTGATTATCATACAGGGGAACAGCTTGTCAATCATCTGGGACAGGAAATACAAATGAAGCATTATAAAACAACACAGAGCTACAGTACCTGGTAATGTTGTATCAGTGTGATCAATTACTCAGGATATTAGCCTTAAAAATATGTGATACAAATA
This sequence comes from Centroberyx gerrardi, assembly GCF_048128805.1. Lineage (NCBI taxonomy): Eukaryota > Metazoa > Chordata > Actinopteri > Beryciformes > Berycidae > Centroberyx > Centroberyx gerrardi. Next base: position 15,775,869 of record NC_136009.1, read on the forward strand.
TGAAATATATAAGAAACCCAAAAAATACATTCTGCATTTTCCTTTGTCAACTTACCCTTTCAATCATGACATTTTCTATGATAGGGACTCCTGATTTGTAGCATATTTTGTTGAGATCCCATGACCTACAGAAAAGAAAATATCAGTCAGGTCAGATGTACATAGTAGTGATTTTATTTGTAGTTTTAAAGACACTTTTAGCAACTTATATTATTGGTAAATGCATAAACAACAGAAATGTCTCGGTGTTAGCTACAACGCTGGTTCAATCCAGTCTCCTTTCATTTCATCTCTCAAATTTGTCCACTACTATTCGGTCCACTTACTTTCCAAACAGTGACACCTGGACCTTGCTGGCGGACAGGGAAGCTTCCATGTGAACCAGCAAAGCCTCCTGGGTAAGAATATTGGTGCCCTCTTCTTTGGGGGTCTGGATGAGCATCTGTGAGGTAAACACTGACTCCTCTCCCTGCTTCTCCTTGGTGTAGCGAAGCTCCTGGCTCACCCGACTGCCAGCTGGGGAAGAAGGAATAAAGAATAAATTAATATAGATAGATAGATAGATAGATAGATAGATAGATAGATAGATAGAAATGGAAAGGGGGATGGAGGTAGTTGGAAAGTCCAGGAAATATTATCTGCGTAAAATATTGCAGAATGTGCTCCTGAACGCCACACATGCAAAGACACAAAGACTCACACACACACACACACACACACACACACACACTTGGATCCTATATGGAAGTGGGTCGCGTGCGTACATATGTGCACACACTTACACAAGAACACACGCATATCGACCAACGCCCTTGGCCCTCGCCAGTGTTGGTTTTGAAGGCACTTCACACAAGCCAGCGTCTGGCCAAGAGAAATGAGTAATACAGCTTCTCATTGGCTTCTTCTGCGAAACAGATGTGCCCTGTTAGCTCGGAAAACCAGCCCTCTGATGCCCCAAAAACCCTCACCACTTTACACACAGGGCAGCAGATACGGGCACAGCAGCGGGCGAATACATTTAAAAAGAAACTCGAGTAGCACTTATCTGCACCGGCTCCTCTTGATCTATCTGTCCTGTGTCCACCTTTGAGGCAGTTTAAATGCCAAGTGGCCAAATGATAATTCAAGTGCACCTCAACTAGTTCAAGTGCATGAACTTGTATTTTTGGTCTAAAAGCACCAGACTATAATGGAACTGCAATGGGAACACCTTTCTTCCAGGCTTATCAGTGGCAAGATCATGATGGAAAACCCATGATGGTTTACAGCAGTCAGAGACACGAACAGAACAGAGAAGAAGAAGAAGAGGAGAGATGAAGGAGATCGAGGGAGAGAATTAGTAATTAGTTCAAGAATGAGAGAGAGAAGAAGAGAGAGAGAGGGGGGAGGGAGAGAGGGAAAGAACAAAATATTTTGGTGGTGGCAGGGTTGGATGAGGGGGAACAGCGAGCAGCGATGGTGTTGATGTGGCATGCAGAAGTTGGGAATGAAAGACATCAAAGCCCACGGAGAGAGAGAGAGCGAGAGGGAGAGAGAGGGAGACGGAGAATTAGAGAGAGAAATACGGACGTCAGAGATAGTGAGGGAGGGAGAGAAATGGTGAGCGAATGGTTCAAAAGAGAGCAGGGGAGATAGAAAGAGAATGAAAGAGAGAGAGAGGGCGAGAGAGAGAGAGAGAGAGAGAGAGAGAGAGAGAGAGAGAGAGAGAGAGGGAGAGCTGTGCTGTGCGGTAGACTCCAGCCCCCTAATTACAGGAGGTTGCCCTGAAAAGAGTTTGCCAGCCGGGGGGATCTGTGGCTGTGCCAAGTGGACATGAAACATGCCGCGCTGGATCACAGAGGGCCCGTCTGCCCCTCTCGCTGTCCCACTACATGACAACCCCAGAGAGAGAGAGAGAGAGGGAGAGAGAGAGAGAGAGGGAGAGAGAGAGAGAGAGAGTTTGGAGGCGAGAGCTACCTCCACTCTCCTCTCTCTCTCATTCTAACTCTCTTCGCTCTTTCTCTCACTTTCACTCTCCTGGCTTTACCTCCTTTATCATCTAATTCTCTCCTACTCTTAAATACTCTTTGCAGCCCTTGCCCCTCTCTCTCTCTCTCTCTCTCTTTCTTTCTTTCCCTCACGCTCGCTGCACCTCCCCCCAGCCTGGAGCAGGCTCCTATAATTGATGGGGAGAAAAGAAAAAACAAACTATTCAGCCTACGCTGTGAAAGTGTGAGATCAGGTTAGAACGCTGGGCCTTGGAGACACAGTCCAATCTTTCCAGGCTTCGCTTTCAAGGCTTTAATTACCTACGCAGGGGCTTGGGAATATCAAGTCACCCCGTTTATTTGCAATTACGGGTGTCTTTTTGGGTCTCTGGCTCTGTGCATCACAAAATGATAATAAAGGGAATATACTGCGTGCTATTGGACATGCTTTGCACCTCTGGCCCTACGTCATTTTTGAAAGTCATGGAAGCATTTTTCTAAACATGAAAGAAGCTTCCATTCCAAGCTCGCCACATTAGTTCAAATACATTCCCCCACAACACAGATTTTATTTTATTTTTTCTCCTGACTCTTTGATTTGCGGTGGAGGAAATGAAACACACTGAGAGAAGAGTATGGAGCGTGTTGTATCATTTCACAACTGATCCTTTGAAATGTTTCGGCTTTAGGCTTTGCACATTGTCATTCTGTGGGGGGAAATTAACTCAGAATCAGAGTCACTTTTACTCACAAAGAATGGTGCATAAACAGTTTAAGTTGGGGCTTAGACATAAAATTCCCCACGACTCCACTTATAGGTTCCCCACTACACAGATTTCAAATCAAAAAGGGCTACTACAAAATGGAACCCTTTCCGTTCGTGGACCTCTTTGACATCTGTTAAACCTTTTTTGACATTTCGTATGTTAACTTCTGCAGCGTGGGGTTTTGATCCCAACAGGAACTGGGTGGCTCGGAGAGACTCTGGCTCTGTAATTACAGGCCTCCTGAAGTAAATTATAGCTATTTGTGTCTCGTTCCTCCCATCTGGACCACCCAGGCAGCCAGCTAGCTCTCTCGCTCTCTTCTCCCTCTCTTTCTCGCCTTCTCTCCTCAACCCCTGGTCCGGCCCCAACCACCCAGCTCCGAGCCTCGCGCTGCTCCGCTCCGCTCCGCTCAGCTCAGCCTCTCGCTCCATATGGAAGACTTGTCCTTTCTTTTTTTTTTTCTTTTTTTTTTGGTCTCTCTTTCTTTCGATCTCTTGGTTCCTCTGTCCTTTTCCTCTCTCTCTCTTTCTATCTCTCTCTCTCTCTCTCTCTTTTCAATCCCCCCCACCCTCTCTCTCTCTCTCTCCACTCGGCCTGCTCTCCCCGCAGCCTTAAAGAGACAGTTCCTGGACATTTTTTCCCACCCTGGGAAGAAAGCGCCTTTGAGTGTGGAAGCTGGGGTTTTAACACCCCAGTGGCTAGTCATTTTATTATATGAGCAATTTTGTGACATGAGATATTAGCCAGTGTACAGTGACATGATCAAAAATGAAAAGGAAATCATCAGAAACAAAAAGTAACTTCCTCTAAAACCCATCTAGAATCCTTTCAATTCATGTTTTTATTTATTAGATTTACGTAGAGTGCACTGATGCAAAAGTCAGGTATTTTAGAGACACTCTAACCTCGTCTTACAAATTACAGCAAACTACTTGATTCTGCTGGGTGCAACTTCAGCATATAAACAATTTTACTAGCCTCGCCACTAAAAGCACTTTCACAACACTAACGACATCAGGAGAGCGAAAACCGGGTGAAAACAGTTATAACAAGCCCTGACGTGGTTTCATGGGTGTGGGCGTACAAATATATGTTTGTATTAGTGTGTGTGTGTGTGTATATACAGTATGTGCATGTGCCTGTGTGTATGTGTGCACCGGTGTATCCTCACCACTGGACCCTGTCTTCTCCAATCTCAGCCATTTCCTCTCCACCTGACCAAGCTGCACACCCACACTGCCGCCCCCCGCCCCAAACCAACCTTTTACACCAGTGAAAATATATGGCTTCTCACATCTGGCGTCCAAGAGAGAGCCAAGGCCACCTTTGAAGTGTTGTGTTTCAGATTAACTCTATTCTATTCTATTCTATTCTATTCTATTCTGTTGTTTTGGCATACAGGCCCAGTCCCAGTTCCAGGCCACACTAGGTCAGACCAGGCCACCTTCAAAGTTTAGTGTGGTAGATTAGCTGGATTAGGGGGCCGCTGAAAGGCCTCATGCTGCTATGGAGGAAGACCCAAGACCAAGCAGGCTGAAAGTGACATGTATGCTTTTACCTGCTACATAATGCTACGCTGGACGTTACCTTTTCCTCATTCGCGTGATAAAATGATAAAGCAAACAGCTAATTTATGTGTATATTGTGCCAGAAATGATGTATATTTCCCCCCTAAAAACAGATCTGACCGGTTCAGAGCAGCAAAAATACAAGAAATCTGACTAAAAGGATCCCTTTGGCTGCCATCTTCCATCCATCATTTACCTTTTTTCTCAGCAGCTCTTTTCACAATGTCCCACAATGGACGGTTCTTAAACATTTTCACGGGAGCCAAATGAGAAATTTATTCTCTTGGCCTGGAACCCAGCTTCACAAAAACCTCTCAATACTTTTGTCATATGGACCCACCAGGAACAAGGCTGTGCCCCACTTTGGGTCCTCATCCATAGCTGCAGAGCCTGGCCCTGCCCTGTGGCATCCCCCAGCCAGGGCATCTCACAGGCAGGCTGCCCCCAGCAGATGGGCTGTTCCTCCATACAAACTCCCAGTGCAGCTCCAGACTGAATGCACACCCTTTTGTCATTCAACCCTTCAATTTCTTTCAGATGTTTCCCAACAAACAGCGGAATAAAATAAAGAGGGAACTTTTTTTCACAACAAAAGCAAATGGACCAAAACTTTCCCAGCCAGTAAAACAATGCCAGAGTCGGTTGAGGGGGGGGGTTGAGGCTGGGGGCAAGAGAGAGAGGCTGGCGCTTTGGTATCTTACCTATAGAAATACAGTGTGTGTGTGTGTGTGTGTGTGTGTGTTTTGTGTACACACACATTTGTAGCTGTGGGTGTATCCATCAGTTGTCAAGGACAGTTGTATTAAACTCAGTTTAGGAGGAGAAAAACCTAATCATGTGTGAAGATGACAAAAGAAAATAATCAATTTCAATCTGCGTGCATCCCCCGGCTCCCCCTCCATCGTGAAAAAAAAAAACAGCAACCATGAGATCAAACCCAAAAAACAGTATAGAACAGAGAAAACGACATGAAAAATCAGTTTCACTTACATTCTATTCAGATGTGCCAGTGGTGTTAGCCACCACACATAAATTTCCACCAGGGTTGGCATTTAGGCACTTTCTATTTCCATATGTATAGGCTTGCCTCTGCTAATTATGCTAATCATGGGCAGTGTTGGCCACTGTGAAAAATAGTCACATTAGACACTCCACTGACCGCTAATACTGCTTAATGTGTGGTTGAAACATACATTCATCCCTGCCTGAAAGGCAAAATTTTTCCACGTTGCTGGTCTCATTCAGACGAGAAATGAATTTATTGAGCCCAAGAACCATTTCTTTTTTCCCTCCCAAGTACCAAGAAAATGTTCTCTCTCTCCCTCTCTCTCTCTTTACTTTTTTATACTTTCATGGTGTAAAGAGGGAGGCAAATGGTGCAAACCCTAAGGTGACTGGTGTCGCTTTATTTCACGCAGACCAAAGACAAAGGTTGCTCTTCAGTTAGGAAAGAAAGGGTGCCACACTGAAAGATATTGGTTGAGGTTTCATTATCCCGCTCTCAGTTGTTTTGCAGCCTTTCTCAGGATATGGCATTTGATGTTGCAGAAAGAGTTTAAGAGTGCAGCGCCCTTTTGATATAAGCTTTGCATCGGAAATAAACGTGAATAGATATATTTTATCTTGTCACTGTAAATGTGGCTGTAAGCCCATTGTCAAGTAAAAATATGATGAATACTTTTTGTTTTACATTTTACAAACAAAAGTATTTTGCCAAATTCCCACCTAATTAAAAAAGACAGGTACAGAGCAATGTGTGTGTTTGAAATAACATGGAAGCAAGCGCAATATGTCACATACACATGTATCTATAGCTGCTCCATGTGTGTTTATTTGTTGGGGGGTGGTCTTGGTCTGACTGTTGGAGAAGAGTGCGTGTGTGTGTGTGTGTGTGTGTGTGTGTGTGTGTGTGTGAAGGGGGGGGGGGGGGGTGAGAAAGGGGATGGAATGAGGCAGACTTGGATGGAGGGATGGAGGGAAGGGGGTGAAATAAACATTTAGAAGTGACCCAGGTTGACTCTGGTCTTGTTTGTTCTCTCTACCAGTGAGGTCCCGGGCCCTGAGCGCTGGGAGTTTATTTATCTAGCTGGGGCACCGCCGCGCGCTATTCACCTCCAATAATGCCTCATAGAGCTCCCTTTCTCTGTCTGAACTGGGGCGCTGTGTGCGCTCCGATGAATTATAGCATTTACCTGCTGCTGCCGCTCCGAGGTTTGTTTAGAGAAACCGCTCCAAACACCAAAATGCCCACGTGTGCATTTGCTCATTTGCGTGAACTCAATCGCGTTCTCTCTCGCTCATTTACTCTCGTCCACGCTCACCTTCTCTCTCTTTAAATCTCTCTGTTTCTTGGTCTCTCCATCTCTGGGAAAGGCCTTGGCTGCTTTCTTGGCTAGGCTAGTTTTGGTTGCTTACACTTCAGTCTCCCCTATGCCTTGGCTCATTCATGCTATGCGGAGTGTGTATGTTCTTTTACCTCCCCCTTTCCTATCCTCTTTCTACACGGCCTCTTTATGGGACATGTGGTGCGCCTGCTATCCGGATAGGCCCTGTCTCACTGCACTCATATTTGGACAGCTTGACTGTGTGTACATGTCTGTCATGCCTCACCCAAACTCTGCCAAGAAGGATGAGTTTAGTTAATGTAAGAGTAAACACCACCACTTCGACATGTAGGCCATTTCTTTCCTCTCTTTCTCAAACGAGCTTTTCAAGTGGCCCTTTGTAAGAGGGGAATAATTCCAGCTGAAAAAGCTTAACCTTTCGGTACAAACAACTTTTCAAACACACTGAAGCAAGGCAACAGAATGTAGAAATCGCTTAAGTTTGATTGATTTGAGTAAGATTTCAAGCAACCACTTTCTCACCAGACTGTACATTAAGAAAAAGTCACTCTCAGAGTCCCAAACCCCCAGATTTTAGGGTGAAAGAAAGACACGAGGGCATGGGACCATCTCTTACTTGATGTTTTTTATAGAGAGAGACAGGCAAAAACGCTGGCAAAAAAGTGTCAACTAGCCATAAACCTTCCGCCCTGTTCCTGCCCCAACCCCCCAGTGTCTCCTCTCATCCTCCTCGTCTCCCTACACCTCTTTTTACGATCCCTCTCTTTTCTCCGTGTGGACAATACAGGCTGGGTCACACGTTGCCCAGCTCACACCGACTCTCACACTCTCAAACCTGTTAGGCGGGCTATAAGCCTAACGCCTAGAAATAAACAGTATTGGGTAGATATAGCACAGCGTAAAGAATATATATGCAAATGGCTGTTATACTGAAAAACAAATGTCTGTTATACTGCCGGTGTTGGCCAATCTGAACTGGGATGGACACTTTCCAAGAAATACGCTATATGATACAACAATAAAACAGCAGTGGCCCAAACAAGGATGATGTGAGCAATTTAAGGTAATTGTGATGGGTGATGTCTCTGTCTCAGATTCTCCTCAGCAGTTCACCAGTAAGCCAAAAATAGGCCTTAATCCCCTTGTCAGACTAAACAGACAGATAGCTTTCACAGCGCCCTCCTCATGCTCACCTACACAGGTGTGTGGACTGGAGGCACAATTCCCCCTTATACTTTTTTTTTTACTTCAAAGTTGTAGGTCCTGCTAACAACTTTCCACACAAGTGCCCTCATGATTGACTAGTGAAAGCTTAGACAATACACAAGAAAGTTTGGGGATGCAGGGATATAGCATTTGGATCTAATGCTACCGACTTCCCCTTGCGTCTCTCTCTTTTTTGTCCGTCTATCTCTTTCTACAGCGAGACAGGCTGCATTGCTGTGTGTTGGTGCGGCAGGAGGGAGGAAGCAATTAAAAAAGCCCTGGTGGCCTGACTTCACAGAGCAAGCAGACAGACAGGTAGGCAGGCAGGCAGACAGACAGGTAGGAATATAAACAGACGTACACAAAGCCGAGGCGGACAGACAGGCGTGCGGTCAGGAAATTCAGGCAGGCAGACAGGCGGGCCAAGCTGTACACACCAAAGGTGGCAAAGATGACAAGTGTGTGTGTGGGTGTGTGTACTGTGGGGGCAGCTTCTACACTATGGATATATGATGGGAAGCATATGCTCCTCACACACACACACACACACAGCTTGCACGATGTTGGCACAGTATTAGCACATGAGGTGTCAATTCACAGCTATGACATGACTACTTTATTTTGAACAAATTAGGATACAAGTGGAAAATGCTTTGCTTATACTGCAGTAGTAAAGAGCAGTTTCACAGCATTATTTGTCAAATATAAAGGGCCGATTCGCATATATTTATATATCTTTACAATAAAGATACATAAACTAATTTCTTGCTTCCATTGCACTGTATAATAAAATGAAATGGCTAATGTATTAAAGAAAAGAAAGAAAAACAGATTTTTGAGACACTCATCTATATACATCTGTTGATCTAAGCTATAAAATCAACTGTCCTATTAGGGAACATATCTTTCCTCCCTTTTGCGTTTTGGCTTATGTGCAATGGTGTGTGTGTGTGTGTGTGTCAGTGTGTGTGTGTGTATGAGAGAGAGAGAACTAACCTCTCCTTGTTACCGAACCACTTTACTCTCCATTGAGGCCCTAGCAGCTTTGTCAATGGGCTATTGGTGGAAACAAGGCAGGCAGAAACTTTAGAAACATGGCCACGGCCTCTTAAAGGCACAGCATTCCTTTTCAGCCCCCGGTTCAACTCCCTCAATCCCACGGCAAAACAACTGGCACACAAACATCTAAACATCTCCTTTAAGAGCTCTGCCAATTAGCTCGAGAGGTAATCCTGAAGCTTTACACTAACCAGAATGAAACCGTGGAAAGGGAGACTGAGAAAATTCAAATTTCTATTGCTTGTTGTTGTAGAAGTGGCTTGTATGAGTCAGGCATTTGCTGCCAACCTCAAGCTAATCATTTCAGTGAGTACAATTAGAGATATCTTTTTTTTTATTTTGCCTCATCAAGAAACTGGCTTTGACTTTTAGTCATAAACCAAGCGAAGAGTGGAGCCTCCAAACACTTCTTCTGACACCGCCAGTGTGTGATTCCTCTGACACCTCCGTAAGGCTCCTGTGGGAGAAACCCCCCCCGCCTCCCAAGTCCTCTGGTGACATGGTGGGCTTAAAAAACCCTATAGAGTCTGTTTATATTCACCAACTGCTGTGGCGCTTTTAGAGCGTGCAAAACAGGTGGGTAAACTTCAGCTGCATTCACTTATATTTTTTTTTCTTGTAAGGAAGAGAGGAGGAGGAGGTGGAGGGGGGTGGGGGGGGTGGGGGGGTGGGGGGGGGTGGTGCCTGCTTGCCTGCCTGCCTGCTTGCCTCTTGTTGAATGGAATCCAAGAATAGTTAGGGACCACACAGGGAGCCGAGGGGGGGAGGGGTCAGAGCCCTCAAAGATGGCTAACCATTCACACAGTCCATCTGCTGCGGGGATCAGCCCCGGCACTGAAAGCCTGGGGGTTTAAAAGGAATTTGGCCAGTGTGAAAAACCAAATAAAGCTGCCTCTGCCCCACGAAAATGTACAGATAACCTCAACCTAAAATGCACGGAAAGGAGGGAAGGAAGGACGGGAAGAAGGAAAAAGAGCAATGTCAAATGTAGAGGAGATCTGTGAGGCAGCGGCGCATCACAAAAACAGTGACAGAAAAGTCAACAGGGCAAGAGAGAGATCGTGTTTGTGTGACAGAAGAGAGAGAGAGCATTGTAATGTATTAGTGTAATGGAGGTGTTTGGATTTCTCGGGTAAACTGTAGCTCATTAAGGAGCAAACACACACGATTAAAACAACACTGACACAACATCTAGAACTTTTCAGATTAACACATCCACCACACAGGAGACAGCGAAGTGAGCTACATGTAAAGGAGCTTGTATCCCTGTTTTGCACTGGCAGTGTCGCGGGAAAATCACCAAGGTGTTCTTACTAATGCTCACTTTCATGCAGCCAAACATGAAAAACAACATGAAACCAGCTCCTCCAAATCCTCAACCTTGTTAACCGCTAACGCTCTTAACTATGCAGGCAGCGGCTGAGCCAGACAACCAGCCAGTCTGTCAGTCATCGAACACCTAGTGCCCTCCCATGGCACTGAGATGACACTATATGGCCACCCTGCCTCTCTCCACCACCCACTGCTGTCATTCAAACTCCAGTTAAACCCAATGGAAAGTAACGAGCCGTCAAAACGAAAAGAAAAATACTTTGCTTGAACATAAAGTCACCAAATCCAGGCATGACTAAAGACTGAACTCATATAGTCCGCTGACTTACCTGAAGGATACACTATGGCACGTTGTATTTGAGTGTGACGCAGTTAATATGTCAACATCAAACTCCAGTGCAAAAGTGAATAGCTCATGTTTTGTGTTGCTGCCTTACAAGAACAAATGCTCAGTCGGGACAAACGCATGCTATATCAAATCACATATATCTTGGGACTCACCTTCCACCCATAGCTGTTCGATGTCCGTTTCGATGGCTGCGACTCGGAGCCCCACGGACAGAGCCCCGAATACTAAGAGTCCGATAAAGAGGACCTTCCCACAGTGCCTCTGGATGTGGCAGCCCAGAGAGAACAGGAGGGCCTGGAACCTCGCCCGGATCCACAGAGGAGCTTTCTGACCTACCGCCTTCCCCTGGAGATGAAGCAGGAGGGAGGGCGAGAGGAAGACAGTATTATTATTATTACTCTTGCTATGTTACTGTACATGACTGATGCATCCACGAAAGCAAGTTTCATAGCTCTTCTCTCTGTCTATGTATCCATCTGTCTCTAGTGAACAGATTGTCAGGCCATAGCTGGAGAGCTACATGCACAGACAACCAGCATCCAAGACTCATGCAACTATATTCAGTGAGAGATATCTTTCTCTAGAACGCAGGATAACGTTTTGTATGACTGATGACACATCAAGTGCCAATGTTTGACAGCACAGTTATGCCAATACTGTCCTGCCCAGTGTGTGCTGTGGGACCCCTGCTAAAATCCCACCTCCATCACCTGAACTCATTCCAGATCCAGGACCGGGTCTCCCACAGCATCCCAGCAATGACACTATTTTACCCCATAGACTTCACAGACTTAGAATAGCACTAATTTCTACTAGGCCTAGCATTAGTGTCAAGATTTGTTTTGGAAACTGGCTCCTGGTAATACACGGCATACAACTCTAGAGAAACAGCTATAGAGAAGAGATGGGCCATATATCTTGAATTAGTTTAATCTGACAAAGATAGACTGAGTTTGGCCAAACACTGACATGCTGCATCCACACACCACAAACCCAAGACTTGTAATGAACGTCACAGTCAGAGTGAGCATTTACATTATAGTTGTACACAAAGTAAGATCTGGACTTTGTTACTTTCGTATCAAAAGCCTGTAAGTATACATAGGGCTTCTTATCATATCTACATCTAGTCTTTATTGGGTACACAATAAAGAATATCATGGCTGTCACCATATGTGTTCTGCTTGTGTTTAACAGTTGGAAAAAATGATGTAAGTAGACTATATGATGCCAGCTGGTAGGCAATTAGTAGCCTTGTTCAACCTCCTTTAGACTTACCATAGGCCTATGGGTGCAAGAGTGTAAACTAATGTGTTACTACTGTCAGCTGCTTACAAGTGTGAGTTTCAACTAACAACTATTCTAATCTGCATCGCACTCTTTTGCTCCATGTTTTAATATAACTGTTAAATGTGCACGTTAGGGAAAACCGTTCAATCCCTGCGCTACAAATGTCACTTCTGCAGAAGACATTGCACTGGTGTTGTGGTTTCTCTCAGCAGTGCTGAAACACGTCCAAGCATCCGGGCGGTCCAAAGATGCTTTGTCAGATCAAACTCAATCAGTGAATTCCTTTACAGGACCCACCACATTTCCAAACAGACCCCGGGCCAGTGCGCTCTACGCTGCCTGCACAAAGCCAAAAACACGCACAAAACAACTGCGATGGGAATAGCCCCTCTCGCTCACGGTGGCTTCTAGGAAAAAATGAATGGAAAACTCATCTCCACTCATAATGACAAACAGCAAACAAGTAGCGAACTTAATATGCTGCCCAATGTGAAAACTCACGCATAAATCCTAACAGTTTATAACAGGGGTTTCCATAGCCTACTTTTTAATGTCAAGAACCCCCTGATCGAGTCACTTTAGACCCCAGACCCCGATATGATAAAGGTTTTGTCCCATAACCCATCGGGGAAGATTTTTGCTGTTTGTATGTACTGTGACAACAGCGGAGAGTAAACCCTTTGATCACAATAGTCATTCTCATGCTAACTTCTGGTGGTTGAAGTAGCCAAACAGTGAGATAACAGTGCAATAATCCTAATTTCGCTGGGGACTCCCTCGGGGAACCCTGGTGGTCCCTGGATCCCGGTTTTGGGAGCCGCTGCCTCAGCCTACCCTACACTTCCACATGCGCCTTCGCCTCACGATTCACTCTTGGATAAACTGGTAAATCAAAGCTGCCCGTGAAGACGTTCATTCACATCGCCGGCTGAATGAGAGCTGCTTTCATATTCCACACTTCTAGACTACAAGCGTCGTATCACCTTTGAGATCTGTTTAAGTGCGAAAGCAGCGTGGCAGTAGCTGGGTCTCCGGAGTAGGTCTGAGTTCGCAGGCGGCTGAGAGCGCGTATAACTCGGGGGTAAATCTCCAAAGACGCCGGCCCCTGGGACCCCGCGATCCGAGGCCATAGTCCAAAGAGGGTGAACGGGGCGCAGAGCGAAGCGACAGAGAAACGGTGCGAGTTCAGAAAAAGCGACAATAATCCAACATAGAATACGAGCGCATCCAGCACCGCCGGGGAAAAGTTAGAAGAATACTTTCTAGTCTTCCTTGGAGCCAAACAAGTCTCGCAACTCCATCCCAACATTATGCGCCGAAATCCGTATAGATCCTTCAGTCTTCATTCGTCCCGATGGTTTATAAAACAACGTCTCAGAGAGGAGTAGTAGTAGTAGTAGTTGTAGTAGTAGTAGTAGTAGCCTATGTCTGAGCCGTCCGTGTCAAGTCTAACTCCGATCCTGTAGCGGTAACATTTGGAGAAGTTCGCCTCTCGGCAAATCCTGAAAAGGGAGGTTTGATGGAAAAGTGCTCCGGCTCCCATTGGCCAAGGAAGAGGCAAATTACTTTGCAAACATCGCCTATTATTAGCTGCTAAGCAACAGCTCACCAAAGTGGAGAGAGAGGGGGACCACCCAGGCTGCTGCTGCCTGGGCTGGAGGGAGGAGGAGGGGAGGAGGAGGGCGAATGGGAGGGAGAGAGGAACTCTTTCAATAAACTCTGCACAGCCGCGCGCGCGCACATACACACATACACGCATGCACCCGCAGATACACACAAGCGCGCTCACTCTCTCTCTCTCTCTCTCTCTCTCTCTCTCTCTCTCTCACACACACACACACACACACAGCTTGCTGCCTGCCCGCCTCACTTGCTCTCTGAACATTATTCCCAGTGGCTTAGCCCTTCAGTTTGTAAGAAGCAATCGCACATGCCATCTATTGATATAACAGCAGCAGGCACGCACGCACACAATTTTTTTTTCATCCTCAAGCAAATCATTAGGCTATAAGGGAAAAAAAAAAAAGTTAATTCAGCTTTTCACACATTTTTGAGAAAAAAAAACGGAATGTAAACATTTTCTTTCTATTTTATGTGAGAATTACAGATCAAACAATCTCAACACATTCAGTATCACTTTGTGAGTAAATCAAGGCAGCTTCTGACCCGCCAACTCATGTTCTGTGTCTAATCATAGAACATGAGGTTTCAGAGCGACACATTTGTTACAGAACACCCAAAAAAGTCCTATTTCGCCCTCACCAGTCCTTGCTGTGAGTGCAGTTTGTCAGGCAGCTGTGGGAAGTGTATGTGTGTGTAAGTTTTTAGCACTAACAGCTGTAGCCTCACCTCTTGTAGCCAAAAGCTCCTAGCAGTGCATGGAAGGTTGATAGGTTTTCTTACACCCTATAGAAAAAATAACCCCTTTGTCTCTGGTAACGATTCTTAAAAATTGTTTCAGATGTATCTTTTTTTTCCATAGTGCATTGAAGCTGCATGGTTCAATATGAAGCCCTTATCTCTGTGGAGACTTTTTGAAGGTTTCCATGTCTTTCCATGCACCATTTCATGGATTCAGAGAGGGGTTCATCTGAAACATGTCTTAAAAAGAAAGGGCTCTCCTTCAAGATTGTTTTCTAATTTCTACGAAAGAGGTTAGAGTGGTTTGGTTTGCTTATGTATGTTCCCCATTGGCCCCACTCACGACAGTATAGGGGTGAAGAAAAAAACGTTACCACATTAGAGAGACTTTTTCTGCCTAAATACCAAACCAGTGCCGCTGTGTGAAACATTTCTCAGGTGGCTGGAGCCAATTTGAGGCCCTTTGGGCTACTGTAAAGCAATTTGAAACTGAAGTAAAGTCATTTGAATATAGGTGTTGGTGTTAGAGACTCGTTCCACTATTGACAGCTCTGGTAGTTCCAGGTTCAATCTACGTATATGTCACAGCTTGCTGTCAAGTTGTTACGTCCATCATCACTGTTTACATGCACAGAGAGGAAGAGAGAGAGAGAGAGAGAGAGAGAGAGACAGGAGCGTGAGTGGTCAGACCAGCATATGTATGTAATGAATTTACGTAATATACACTGAATGTACAAAATATTAGGGACATCTTCCTGATATTGAGTTGCAGCCTATTTTGCAGTTGTCTCAAAGCTTAAAAATCCTTCTGTAACTCCTCTGCTTCTCTCTGTCTCCATCTCCTCCTTGGTGATTAGTATAGATTTAATAAGGGAAATCAATACGGGATAATGGCTTTTACCTGGATTCGGCTCATCAGTGTACTTCATGAAAAGAGTAGGTGAAATCTCCCTAATATTTTGTACATTCAGTGTAGTATATTACTATTAGAAGGGCTGGGGATCAGCAACTGGGGCAGCATCAATGGGGAACACATAGTGGATCATAAAGAAGAAAAAGTAGGCTACTGTCAGTCATAATTGTTAATCTACATTCGCTTAAATGTTGCCACTGTACAGCCATCAAAAGCAAACAGTACTAAAACGTCACATAACAGGAATAAAAGTTTCTATACCAAAAATCTGTTCATCTGTGATAACAAGCAAGGAGACACTTTCTGGGACCATTCATTATTTATTACTAATTACAAAGTATGATGTAACACTGTAATAAAGAGTGATGGGCAGTTTCTCACAGTAACACAGTTCTCTTTCACCAGTGACAAATATTCACTTTGAACACACTTTGAGTATCTAAAATGAATATTAAGTGATTTTGTAATTATGTGATAGTAATTTGATAGACGGAACAGAGTGACATTTTGCCAAAAGGATTTTAGAGAGAGATTTCACTGTACCGCATTTTAACTGCTTCTTTCACTGTAGAACATTTTATCCATTAAGTTCAATATCCAACATTAGCTGCCATAGGGATCAACTGTCATCGCTGGCTTTTAGGTTTCCTCCCCACAACTTTAAATACTGATAATTGCAAACAGGCAACATGACTTGAAAAGTAAAACCCGGCACACAGAATTAAATAATAGAACCTAGCTCTGTATTGCTTTGTTTGTGCTTCACAAGTCTGTGCTTTCATTAAAATCAGGGTAAGTGTGTGGTGACGACTACAGGTCACCAGATGGGCCAATATTGGTGGTTAACCAATCATAAACTCCCGTTTAATACCCCTCTATCATTAAGATCCTCTTTGAACCTTTGTAAGTCAACAGGCTCAGAATTATCTTAGAGCTATAGATACCTTCAGGGAAACCACACCCAGATACATTTTAGATTTTCATCGTCTGTGGTGTGCATTATAGAATGTAAATATGGGGTCAAATTACCAAGCTGATGTTTTTCATTTTCCTGAAAGATTAGATCTGAAGAGTTTTGCCACTAAAAGTTTCAACAATTAAGAAAATGTAATGCCTACTTATAAAACCATTACATTGCACTGAAGCCTTTAGATCTGTGGTTATGAAAAAGTAACACCAGGGATGCAATTATCTGTGCTTTTTAAACATTTACTGACAGTCTAACAAAGGGTAAGTGACAAGCAGCCCACATATTAGCACTGCAGTCGAGGTCGAGTTTATGCAGGTATGCAGAGCCACCTCTTTTCTCCTGTTGACACAACCGGATATATCCACCTATTGTATCAGCCTATCCATTGACTTATAATGGGCAGTAGGATCACAATACGCTGTACTTACCTTCTCAACTACAGTATTTCAATGAAACACCTACACAGATACTTACTGAACCATCTGTCCAAACGGAGGGGACCATGCGCTCTTATACTGTGCTCATGTTTCTAGGGTGGCAATGGCCGGCTTGTTCCTCCACTTTACTGGAATTGGGTATAGTTTGCCTGGGCTGGGCTGGGTTGGGTTGAGTGGTAGAGGGAAACAGGCAGCTGGAAATGGGAGCTAATGTGGAATGTGAGGAATTGGGCTGTGTGGTAGGGGGCCCCTTCAAGCCTAACAAACTCAGGGAGGTCCGAGGCCTGGTCTGGAGGCCTTGGATAAATAAACCATCTGAGATGACCATGCGCTGTCCAGATATCTGCCATCACACCGCCCCGGCCTCCAAACACAAACCGCCTAGCTCCCTCTCCCTCCGTCCTCCCCCACTCTCCCCTTCCTGTGTCCCTCTCTGTCCCGCTCCGTCTGTCCTCCCCTTTTCCTTTCTATATCCTCTCCTCCGTCCCGCTGTCTCCACTCCTATCCCCTATACCCTTCCTCCTATCTCTCCATCTCTCCTTCACACCTTTATCTTTCCCTCCTGTGCCGTCTCTCTCCCCCCCCCCCCCCCCCCTCCTCCGTTTACTTCTGCCTATCTCCCTCTCTCCGTTCCTTCATTTCATTTCTCCCCAGTGACTCCATCCATCCGTCCGTTCATCCATCCATGCATGCCTGGCTGTCCGGGGTTCTGTATGTGCTCTAGGCGGGAGTTGGGGAACCGCTCTGGCACTCAGCCGTCACACAACAGCCGAGCCGCCCGGGGTCCAAGCCCAGAGAGTGTTTATTTATCGTAAAGAGAGGCTGTGGGACCGGTCACGACCGCATTTCTTCTTTCTCCCTCATATGGGATAAGTAAAAGGTGGATGAGAGGGAGGAATGAGAGAGAGAGAGAGAGAGAGAGAGAGAGAGAGAGAAAGAACATTTTCCTGGGCTAGATTTCATCAGAGCTACAGTGATAATCATCGTCACTTAGGACATAGAAGTGAGGTGAAAATCAGATTACTTGATTAAAAGTACAAAAAAACATACATCTGATATCACAAGGCTGCATTTTGTATACTTAAATGATTTGATAGCTATATAAAGTATGAACGAATGATTCAAATGAAAAATGAAGGTACGGGTCACACTGGGGTACATCTGGAGAATGTGTGGTTCCCTTTAAAACCCTTCTTTTTCAATATTGGACTCTCTTACAGCTATGTAATGTGATATAAATTTGTCCTCAGCTCCTAGTATGATATCAAATCCCCAGATATACCAGGCCTGGATCAAACAGAAATAGCAAATAATTCTTAGAAACATGTCTTAACTTGCTTTGGAGTGGGACACGGATCAGGTAAATTGTCAATCACAGAGAAGTATGTTTTATGGATTTCATGCACTTTCTAATGATTGTCTATATAATGTCTACTGTGGCAGAAATGAAAACAAATCTGGCACCAAACAAACTATAAAAAGTAATTGCAAATGTGACCCAAGTCTGGAATACAGATGTAAATCGAATAGTACATCTACTGAGTGATGTGAGAGTGATTGAGGAGGGATGACATCGCTCTCATTTACACCAAGTATTAAATGTATCATCTTTGTGTAAAAGGTCTAAAGGCCATTATCTCTTTCTGTGATGGTGATTTACAATAATTATACTGAGCAGTTTAAAGTGATAAGCCACAGACCAGCAGATCCAGCTCCAAGACAGACTGAGACATAAAAAAAAAGACCTTGGGAAATGATATTTGCTGAAATTGTGCAAGCCGATAGGCCGAAAAAGAACAAATCACAAACACATTTCAGGCCAACTCTTATCCAAATGAACAAATTATTTTCATGATGACAAAACACAGTGTTAATATTTGGTTAAGTGCTAGCCAGGCCTGATTAGAAAAACAAAGCTGTATAAGGACAACAAAGACTTGCATTCCTTGATGATGGAAAAAGTCTTTCTAAATCAACCAAAACCTTTGTAGTTTGTCAGCCACAAAACGTTTAAAGTCGGGCTGTTTGGTTGAAAGTTCACAAAGTTACCCTAAATATTATTGAAAAGGCAAAAATGATTCTGGCAACATTAATCAAAAATGTTCTACCATTTTTTTTCTGCAAGATAAAAGTGTCTTAGATATCAATGAAAAGCCAAAAGTTGCCTAGTAGCAGAGAGACATGCTTTCTGCATTGAGCACCTCTGTCAGCCTCAGAAGAGAGTAGGAGCTGCCACCCACAGTCTCACACAAGATTAATTATGATAATGCATTTCTTTACCCCTTTGTCATCGTAATGAATGGTTGCCTTTAAGGGAAAAAACACACAAAAACACAGAGAGAGAGGGAGAAACACACTTTTCTCTGAGTCTTTGTTTGTGCGGTTGTAACAGAGGTATTGTCAGACGTAGCTGGCAGGTGGTAATGCAAACTCAGACCTGTTGCTTTAGCTTGGGAAACAAAGTCCAGAACTTCACAGCTCTGTGTGTGTGTGAATATGTATGTCCATGTGTGTAAACATAGCCTGAAAAGTATAGCCTTTCAAAATTGCACTGCGCTGTTGTAATCTGTTACAACACGATGAACAAGCTTATAAAAGAGCTCCCATCCAAAAACTGCGCTTCATCTTCAAGCCAAAACTTGGGAGTCTTTTTACACACATAAATTATGGGTGTATAAATTCTTGAAGGATTGAATTTGTAGGTGAAAAATAAGCTTTTTGAATGATTTCATGCCATCTCAACCCAGAATACAGGGATATTCTAACACAAATGTGATATAACAAGAACTCTTAATAATCAAAAACAACTACAACACCATTAAGAATCACTCAATTTTTTACATTTCAACTGTGTCTGCTTATTAATAGTAGTCTTGGGTGTAGAATAGAATAGAATAGTTTTAAGAGGAATGCAATCGGTGGTATGCAGATTACAGTACAAAATAGACAGAATTGTTTGAAAAGTTTGAGATGGATAAGTATATGTTTGTTTGCTTTTTTGTTAATTTTAATTGGACTAACCAACCTATTTGCAATATACAGCAATTAATATATAGCACTGGAGTTTATACAGACTCTAGATAATGAGATTTGAAAAAAACCTGATGTATATAAAACGATGTAAAGCAGACCTATTGTATGGTTCTTCCTGTGATTTTACTGCAAAACTGATTTAAGATGTGATCCCAATCAACCACCCAGTCAATGTTTAGCTAATTAGCTGTGGGCCTCCACAGTGAAAGACAAGGATATCTGTGTGTGTGTGTGTGTGTGTGTGTGTGTGTGTATGTGTGTGAGGCATGTCACTGAGGTTGTTATCCCATACATGGGATCTCTGTCTCCACACAAACTCTTTGTTGGCTAAGTAACATAAGCAAGTGTTGTATCTGTTGAGCTTGTAAAAAGAGTGTTTGTGTGTGTGTGTGTATGTGTGTTCAGAAGTTTGAACGAGAGATTGAGCGGGGGTGGGGTGTGTGTGTGTGAGTGTGTGTGTGGGGGGGGGTATCTTGAAAGGTAGTGTGTGGAAAAAAAAAAGGGAGGGAGGAAATTCATTTGTGGCCGGAGAACACAGAAGACAAATTGAGGAAGTGTTGTGCTAATGTGTAGGGGTCAGCAGCAAACACACACAGGTTTCTGACTGACTGCCACTTGGGTGGCCTGCTCTCTCTCTGTCTCTCTCTCGCTCGCCCACGATCAGCCCTCAAGCCATGAAGCCACCCAGCTACTCAGCCAACCCCCAACCCAACAGTCTGACTCCACCCCACCTCTCACTGTGCATCTATGTATCTCTATGTATGTGTCTCTGCCATCTATCCTATGTGTGTGTGTGTGTGTGTGTGTATGTATGTATGTACTGTATCTCTCTATCTCTCTATCTATCTATCTATCTATCTATCTATCACCTTTCATTGGATTATATGAATGAATATTGGCACCAAGTTGCTTTCGGAAAACCTTTTTGGTTCAGTTAAAGAGAAAGCAGGAGCTCAGAACTGAAGGATCAGCATGTGTCATTACACATGTTTATGTTTTATGTTAAGCATGTTTTACCCCATTAGTATGAAAAAAACACTGACCACATTGTAGAAAATTCTTATGGCACATTTTCTGTTCCTCAGTTTTGGCGTTTTGTGATTTCATAATTCAGTCCTCACTTTTTAAATCAGTCAAATGAGTGTCAAACAGTGATTTTCAACATTTCTCTCTGAGAGCTCGACTTTTTAAAGGGCTTTTTCTCACCATGAATACTCATTTTGTGTAGGCTTTTCAAACAAAACGCACCCTGTCCCTTAAGCTACTAACCAACCAGCCAGCAGTAGACTTTATTCAGCTACCCTTGTGTTGGAGGGACATGCGGAGGCAATATCAAGATAACATAGCCAGCAGTGTCATATAATAAAATTTTCGTGTCTAAAACCATCAAATGTTGAAATCCCTTTTAATCTTCCCCACCCCAGTCCTGGGTCCCGTCCCAGACTCTGAAAAACACTGAGGAGGAAGTGGCTCTCACCAGAACCAGGGGCCGCTCAGACTCCAGACTTCTGTCAACTTCTATGATGTTCATGTCATATAAATGTGATGTCTTCATGATTTTACCCTGCACACACAGACATCAGAAATACTACACAACACACACACACAGACACACACACAAGCATCACCAAAGAGACACAGAAGTACCCATAGCACTTACACATCTAAGTGCCACAGAGGAGCTTAAAGCTGATAATGGAGCACATAGTATTACATTAACTGAAAAGTGCCAATTTAAAACTTAATTGCCATGTGTGCAAGAGTATCTTTGTTTACTAGCATGCTAGCTTTCATCCCTGCCAAAACAAATCTTTTAGGCAGGAGATGTGCTGCCAGCAAAGAAGCAATTCTTTTAAAAACTGATGATCCGATTACTTATTTTGCTCTTTTTGCATAACTAACCTTTCTTCCCTTTCTGGTGGAAGCTAGAAGAAATGTTTGGGATGCATAACTGGATCGAAATCTCTCTCTCTCTCTCTCTCTCTCTCTCTCATTAGAAACGTCCACCCAAGGGCCACAGCCCCGAAGACCAACAGACAGCCTGATATATGATCTGTGGCTTGACATCTGATCTCCAGACCTGCAAAGCACACATGCACATTCATGTATGCATGTGCGCACACGCATGCATTCACACACACACACACACACACACACACACACACACAGGGGGAGTGTGAGACTGAGCATTGATTAGTTTGTTAGACAGAGGATTAACAATGGTCATACACAGGCAAACGTACACATATGTGCGGACACACACACACACACACACACACACACAAGCAAACACACGCAGAGGCAGGCAAGCAGGCTCAGCCATGGTGGCGTTGTATTGAAGGGACTCTGGGGTCTTTGTATAAATATACAAACCTTTACCCAAACACACCCGGCTGCCAGATCTCATCATCTGGTTGAAGGGAGAGGTCAGAGTGTGAGACTGCTAAAAGGGTTAACACAGCCAAGACAAAGAGCGCAGACCCATCGAACTTCAACTGTGGTTTTCAAACGCTTTCAGCCTAAGACCCAGGTGACAAATGTAGTCTTTCACCTTAAGGATCCAGGCTCATTAAAACATCTAGTCCCTGTTGTCGTGTGAGGAGACAGCAGGAACAGCCTCGCCACCTGTTTTGGGTTCCAACCCAGAGACTAAAAAAAATGCCCAATTAGAAAAATGAGTTGGCTGATGTGGCTTGTTGTGACTCAAATTGAATGCACTACTCAATAGATGGGAACAATTTCGACAGCGTAAAGACAAAATAATTAGGTATCTGCAGACATAGAGGGATACAAGTCTACACGGATGCAAAGGTTAATACAGGGAGGGAAAACAGCACGGAAAAACAACTAGAAGAATGTTTACATGAAGGTCTATCTGACTCAATATAGTAAAGATGGCCAGAATCTTTCCAATTTACGAAGTATTTTTGTGAATGGCAAAATTGTGAAGTAAAACAAACTCTGACTTTGTAACTTAGAATCCTGAATGATGTGACAGTGCTTGCTGACAGAAACATGAACACAGGTACGACAGGGAGCGTGGAAAACAACTGAACTATTTAGCATTTTGGTCTGCGAGCCAAGACCTAAACAACACGGGGGAAGACAGTTCTGCGGTGGAGCCTGAATGGCCTTGTACTGAACATTTTTGTTTCTTTGTTTGGGAATTCATCTTTGTAAACTTTTCCTCAGCCCGGGACCCAAATTTAAGAAACGTAGTCTTGAAAGGGAAGCAGTCCAATGAAAATGTATGGCTCCTCTCTCTCTCACCATGTGCGGGACCACCAGAAATGCGCCTGTGACCCGTTTGGCGCTCCAACCCACAGTTTAAGAAACACATACGTTGAGTAAAATATAAAGTATGCCTCAAGAATCATAAACAAAGCAGTCCTTTTTCGACAGTGTCAGGGGATTAAAACATCGTTTCTACATTCATGACTTGTAATTTTGGACGATTTTAGTTTTCAGTTTTGGTGCCAGGGTAATGAAAGAAGATGAATCATGGGCTGATTGAAAGCTTCTAACTGGATCCGGAAAAGAAAAGAAAGTCAGATTGGTGATTTTCATTGTTTTCTTGTTTAAGGGCTAATGATAAAAACATGTCCGCCTCAGTGACAGAATAACAAATGCATCAAAAGGACAGTAGAGATGGAAGACAGAGCAACATCATAATCATTCTCTCTCTCCCTCTCTCGCTCGCTCACACACACACACACACACACAGCAACATCATAATCAGGCCACAAGAGACAGTCTAAATGACTCCTGCAAGGCCACAGACACAATAGGAAACAGAGGACAGTAAATCACACACACGCACACACACATACATACACATACACACACAGCACCCCCACAGACATGCTTGTCCTCATCTTCTTCCTTCGTGACTAAGGAACTTCAAACCTGTAATTTAAGAAATGCTCTGCCGAAGGAATGCAATAAATCTTCTGACAGCAAAGGGAGAAGAAAGGGAAAAAAAAAAGAGGAGAAAAAAGAGAAGAAAAGCGTCGGGCGCGAGTTGGTCTCCTTCTCTGGTGTGTGTGTGTGTGTGTGTGTGTGTGTATGTGTGTGAAAGGGTGGGGTGTCGGTGTTAACTGATACAGGATCAAGCTGGGTGGTCCGGGGCCTACACACACACCATTTTTGTGTACAAATAAACTTAACCCCCACGCCATTGTGGTCACCCCTCCCACTTCTTTCTCTCTCTGCGTCTCTGGTGTTCGCGGCTGCACAGTGCGCACGTGTAAACATCCATGCACACTCAAGCGTGTGCGAGAACATACTCCTCCCTCTCACACAGCGTAGATGTCGAATAATTGAGTGCGACGATTAGGAGAGAGTTAAGATTTGATAGCATCTAGTGTGGTGAAAAGATTACTAAGATCTACCTTTAAACCCGTCAGTCAAAAGGTCTGACCATCGCAAGTTTTGCCAGTTGACGTCATTGATTTTTTTCATCGAGTAACTTTATATTTTTTCTTTCACAACGCAATCTGGAAACATCATTAAAATGCGTTTAACCTAAAATAGAAAAATACAACTGGAGCTGATTCATGGGGTTAAACAGACCTGCTTTTATTTGAACACAATGTAGAAAAAAAAGCTTATGAAGAGAGAGTGTGGGACTGTCAAACAGCATCAAGGCTTCCGATTGGTCAGTCAGCCCATCAACTAGTTGTCCACCGTGTTTCGCTGCTCTCTGATTGGTTAATGAGGTGATGCGACTCCCGCCCCCGTGGCTGCTAGATCTCCATCAGCTGGTCGGTCCCGACAATGACCTCGTTAGTCCTCTCAACTAAACGAGGGAGGAGAGAGAGGGAGGAGAGAGAGGGAGGGAGGGAGGGACAGAGAGAGAGTTAAATTCATATGATATACACAATTAAAACACAAAACATACTGCTGGCGGATACTGCTGTTGTCAAGTTAAAACCTCGGAACTCGTAACTAACTTTCATATTTTAATGATGACAGGCTCGTCTATGGGTTGAGAAAGTTCTAGAACCCTCGGGCTTATGGAACCCTCTCAAAACCCATTAGATAAACTCAAAAATGCATGGTGGTCAAGCTAAAACCAAGTTTTTTTCCCCCATCCCTGATCATGGATGGGAATTTTGGTAGTTAGTTAGTAGTAGTTAGTAGTAGTTGGTAGTTTCAATGAGAGCAAATATGTCAACCACATTTCACAAAACACATTTTGGACACACCAGTCATGACTGAACATAGCCAGGCAACATAACAGAAGTAGCTGACAGAGGATCATGACAAATACAACCCCTCCCCTCCCAACCTGAAAAACAACCAAAAAAAAAAAAAAATCTAAAAGTAATGGCTGCAAAATTACTATTTTCTGGAGACAGCCCCAGCTGTGACAAATGTTTCCAATTTGTGTTTTTGCAACATAATGCTCATACTGTTATTGCACGAGGCTAAGCTCACTAAATGTCATATTATGAGTCTGTAATAAAAAAAACAACTTAATTTCAGACCAGCCTCAAAATCCTGAACGTGGCAAAACTTATGTCAGCCTGACCGCTACCTGAACCTGACCAAAAAAAAAACAAAAAAAAGATGCAGGCTTGACACCAAGTTTTTCAGCAATGTCTCTCTCTCTCTCTCTCTCTCACACTTTATCTATCACTATCAAACCCTAGCCAGTTCAACATGAGCGGAGCAGCCTGTACTCCTTGCATCCCTCCATCCCCAAAGCATCGGTGCTGATCCAAAGCAAACGGTGGCAGAACTGATTAATGTTCCGTCCACACAGACGGGTTTTAGTGTGAAGGAATCTGTTGCGGAGGACCGGTTTGAGCCTCTGCCGTTTGGAGGAGAGGAGAAATGGAGCATGGGACAGCGGGAGAGGAAAGAAGAGGAGGAGATTGGAGAGGGGGGAATGGAAGAGGAAAGGTTACTCCATTTGGGCCAGTTGATAGGTCAGTAACTGGCTTCACGAATAGAATTACTATGAGAAGGGGTTATTTTCATTTTTTCTTCTTCTGGGTTAGTACAAGCCCAAACTCTGACCTACTGGCCTGACTGGGCAAGTGGGGGAAAAAAAATAACATTGAACCCTGCAATGAATCTATCAACAGCCATGTGTCCTTGAGCAAGACACTGAATTATTTCGCTCATTTTAAACCGCCGCTCTGGATAAGAGTGTCTGCTAAATGCGTAAATGTAAAATGCTGTGTAAGTAGAGGACAGGACAGTAGAGTCAGAGTATGCAGCACCAGTGGAGCGGTGCATGGTGTCTTCAGAGAGACAGCACGAGGGCGAGGGAGAGATAGTGCGCATCTACATGCAAGTATTTGCGTGCCTGTGTATACCCATTGTATGAATGCCTGTGGGTGTGTGTATTTGTCAAAGCACCCAGAGGACCAGTCTGTATCTTTCAAATATCAACACCTGACAGACAGACTTTTGTGTGCGTTTATGTGTGTGTGTGTGTGTGTGTGTGTGTGCAGTTAACTGTCAGGGTGGTCCGTAGCTGCTAACAGCCTGAGGAGTAGAGGGGGTGTTTAATGCCTTTAGCAGCCTTCGGTCAGCCAGTTAGCCTGGTGGTGAGAGAGACAATACTGTACAACACTATGAGATAAAGTCAAGGGGAGACTGCTTTTATCGCTAGTACAATGTAGATTCATCTAATCTAATGTGATCTAATCTAGATAGACCGACCGGCAGGCAGACAGAAAGCGATACTGCCAATGTTGTCAGTGTTTTGAATACTTTATAGATTACTAGTTTTTTAAACAATCATGCTAACAAAGTATTTAGCATTTACTGAACTGAAAAAAATGAGTCACAACACTGTCATCTACTGACAAGGATGATTTCAACCCTTTCTGCAGAGACATGACAGCGGCCATACAAGCAGCTCTATGGCTCTATAGCTGCTCAGACAAGATGAGACACAATGGAAAGTCCGTTTATCTTTCCCTGCTCAGGTTAAGATAGATTTTGGGGTGAATATTTGTGAATCCACAATGAGAGTGTGCATATGTGCTTTATGACAAAAAAAGTTGACACTAAATTGACATATGAATGAACAATGCTATGATTCAAGAACTGCAGATCTTTGAACAGATGAGGGTTAGGAACAGCGTAATGGAAGAGAAACTTTAAGCACTTTGATCACATGGTAATCAAAGGCTGTGGGATAAAAGCAGAACGGTGTGTCTGTGTATGTATGTGTGTGTGTGTGTGTGTGTGTGTGTGTGTTCATGTGAGACAGAGAGAGAGACAGTGAGTGAGAGAAAGAGAGGTTTTCAGTCAGAGATAGAAGTTGGAGGTCTGCTATAGTGTGACTAAACTTTGCCTATAGGCTATTTAAAACAGTTAAGAGACTGAGGGCCGAAGTTTCCAATATTGATTCAAGTAATGTTACCAGTTGCTAGCCAGTAGGAAAAACTGTGCCAAAAAATAATAAAGCAAGATCTATTCTGCTCAAGTGACCACTCAGTGGATGCTCCAAAACGTTCCAAACCTTTCAATGTCGCAACTTTTTCAAACATTTTTTGGCTAGCTTAGCTCCCCTTCTCCCTGTTGTTACTTAGAGCACCCTGTTGTTCACTCAATTAGGCTGCTCAGTCTGGTAGCTGAGCTTGCTCTCTCTCTCTCTCTTTTTCTATCTGTGTGTGTGTGTGTGTGTGTGTGTGTGTGTGTCACATTGATGGAGAGGTTAGAGAGCAGGGCCAGAACAGGACCACCCGGAATTCAACAGCAGCAGCCTCCAGCCACATCCAACACACACACACACACACACAAACACACACACACACACACACACACACACACAATACACACACAAGCGCACGTGTGCATGGACGCAAACACAGCTAGCTCCGGAGACAAGAGGATTAAGGAAATTTAAAAAATAAATCTCTGACAAATCTCTCTATCACACAGAGTTCAGAATTAAGAAACTTTCCTAGTTGGCCAGAATGCCTGGCACATGTGAACGGATGCCACACACATACATTAGCACATTATTAGAGTCACAGCCTGAGGGAAAGACATCCTGTCCTTTCATTCAGTAGCATAGCTTTGGGGAAGCCATCTTGTGCCCCTCTGAGTAAGCGTCCAGTTGAGTTCATTTGGGGACGCAAAACGGCCCAAACTACTTAAGACGATTTTATTAATGACATTTCTACTTTTTTTACATAGTATGTAGAGTACACTGGCTGATCTACCAGCACCCGCAATGACGCAAACCTCTAGTGACATTTCTCCTTGGACTAGTGAAAGCCCAACTCCAGCCCATAATATGAAGCTACTGACTACACTTACATGCATGCTGCAACTGGATTCAGTAACATGACTGAAAAGTAAGACTGTTGGTCACCATCACTATCAGACTGTTACAATGTAGTTTGAACATGTGACCAGTTTGGTTAGTTTGGAGAAAGCGTCATTTAGATTAAACTGATTTCATTTTCTTAAAAGTGGAAGAACCTCAGAACAGACATAACACTTGTGTTTTTTTTCCATTCAGGCATTCTAAATGCCTGAAACATCGGCACATAATTACAGTGAGAAAAAAGGATAAATGAAATAAAGACAAAATGGGAATAAAAGTTCGAACTGTTATCTGTCAACATCTGGGGGCATTTTGGTTAATGTTTGTGTTTGTGTGTGTGTGTGTGTGTGTGTGTGTGTGTGTGAGCTTGTCTCACCCTCTGGGTCTATCCGTTGTCCGTTTCCCACCAGACAGTATTTGAGGTCCGCTCCTCGGCCGATAACAGCATTACTGCAGATCACACTGCCCTGGATATTACACCTGGAACACACACACACAAATTATGTTAATTACATTCCTATTACATTCAGAGCGGATGTCCTTTCTGACTGTAACTATATTTCAAATATAGATGTAGCCAAATAAATGAGAATTTTCATGGCTACACAACAACCGTGAGTTACTACAGTCGTTGCGATTCTTGCTATGCGGAGACTAACGGAGGGACCAACCCATAGTTTGAGAACCTTTGAGCAATGGAAGATTAATATTTTGCTGGGATAGGTTTGGCAGAGTAAAATATTATTTTCCCACTTTGCTGTTTGCTCTTCAGGTCCTGCTGGAGGTTAGGAGAACATATTTATGATCCACATTCTGTTTTCTTCCTTGTAGCTTACGCACGATTCTCACACACGCACACGCACACACACACAGAGTAATGAACATTCGCACTGGGAGCTGCCCAGTACAGCCACAGTCTTCTACCAGCAGTTGTGGGTTGAGTGCCATGCTCAAGGGCACATTGACAGTAGAGATATTCATATATTCAGGTTCTCCCACCTGCTCTGAGGACTCAAACCAGCAACCTTCGAGACACAAACCTGTCTCTCTAACCTTGAGGCTGTAGAAGCCCCATCAACTGAACTTAACGACATTACATTAGCATATATATTAAAGAACAACAGCAGCCCGAGCTGTGTGCGTGAATGTGTGTGTGTGTGTGTGTGTGTGTGTGAGTGTTAAGAGGTTGTTGACCCTATGCTATGGTCCCACCTGGGCTGGCAGTGTCAAGCCACCACGCACACCCACACACAGCCAAACCACCACCATAAAATTCTTGGAGAGGAGACATAGACAGTCCTGTGTGTCCTGTGTAGAGTAGCCAGGGAGGGGTGTGTGTGTGTACGTGTGTGTATGTATGTGTGTATGTGTGTGTGTGTCGGTAGCTTGGGGAGACCGGTGGAGAACACATGTCTGTCTTGCCCAGGCAGTGACGCACACACACTTGGCCCTCTGCGCCTCACACACAGGCAGGTTTGTATTGGCCCATTCTATTCAGGTGGTTAGGCCTGGAGGGAGAGGGAGAAAGGAGTGTGTGTGTGTGTGTGTTGTGTGTAAGTGCGACTACCTAGGTGGTGGTGGTGGTAGTTGGTGATGGGAGATTACAAGATTCAGAGTTTTGTAACATTAGAGAGAGGGAGAGAGAGAGAGATAGAGAGAGAGAGAGAGACAGAGAGAGACAGAGAGAGAGAGAGAGAGAGAGAGAGACAGAGAGAGAGAGAGCGAGAGAGAGAGAGAGAGAGAGAGACCACCAAAGAAGCTTCGGAGCTGAAACACCACTAATTACTAACACCAGGGCTCCTCCTTGCCATGACCCCCCCACCGTCTCTCTCTCCCTCACACACACACACACACTCACACACCTCACCCCCCACCTCCTGTGCCACCCCCCCAAGTAAAGTTGACCCCTACTATCCCCCCTCCCAAACATGCAGCGCTTTGTCAACAAGCTCTGGTCAGCTCCAAACAAAGAAGGCAGAAATGCGAGGGGTTTCTGCGACATGGCCGGGGTCTGCTAATCCCCTCATACTGGCTCTTTCTTTCTTTCCTTCTTTCTCCTTCCTTCTTATGTCCTCAAAGAAAGAAAAGAAAGAATTGCAATTTCTTTCTTGCGTGCTAGCTTGCTTTCCCCCCGTTTCTTTCCCTCTCTTCTCTCTCTCTCTCTCTCATTCTTCCGTGCCTTTGTGCGTGCACCTACATGGGCATGATGAGGGTCCCCATGCTGGCTGGCTGGGGTCCCTCAAAGGCTTAAGAAGAGATGGAGAGAGACAGAGAGAGAGCGAGAGAGAGATGGAGCTGAGGCCTCCAGACAGAGAGAGAAGAGAGGGAGGAGAAAGACATTGAGATAAAAGAAAAAGAGCATGTGAATGAGTGCATTAAAATCCAGACTCGGGGCCAAGATGAGTCTCTTTCCACCAGGGATTCTGACTAAGGAACTGAGTATATCAATCTACATGCTAATTCTACAGTAGCTACCGCCTCTCTCTCTAGCAGCGAGTCCTCTTTATGTTTCATGTGGCAACAAAGTAGTAGATCTTGACCACTGGAACTACTGGCTACTACAATTGAGACCAATCAAAATGCACAATAACGCGGCCGGCCATAATGTGCCACCGTTCAGCGTGTAAATCCGGCTACACCGGTTTCTTAGCCCTTTCCATGGAAGATGTGAAGTCATGATGTAGGGATTTACATTATACTTAAAGCGTTTTACATGTCTGCAATGGTTTAACTGGGTTCCCACATGGCACCTTCCACAAGTTTTCCACAACTTTCCTTAACTAAGTTGGAGCCATTATTCGTTCCTGGGTTTGTTGATGTTATTTTGCAGCTCTGAAAAGTTGCAAAGGGGTAAACAGTCTGGTTTCCACTACAGTTGGCCTTTGCTGTGGAGAGAAACAGCCTATTTGCAGGATTTGTAACAGATCCGTTTGGTAAAATTCTCTGATATTCCCTCATTTCCCCAGAGAATTTATCAAATTGCCCCGACTTTCCCTGTCTGGAATAAACGTCTCAAGATTCCACGATATTCTAGAAATTCCATAAGTGGGAACTTGGTATAAGCAAGTGACCAAGCAGCTAAATGAAAGATATGGACGCTGTGTGTTTCAGTTGGTGGGTTACTTAGTGTGTTATTCACCAGCTATGTTTGTTTGGAACTGGCCTCTGGCTGGTTGCACACCAATAGATGCATTGTCAACCCAGCGCTCCATGTTTGACCCCACATAACACAGAAAACAAGACCCCGTAACACCACCCATCAAGACACACACACACACACACACACACACACACACACACACATACACATCTGCCTAACATGCATGCACACACACACACACACACACACACACACACACACACGCGCACTCCATTTGCACAGAGGAATGTGCACCTAGAAGACTCAATGGAAAGATAGGTAGTGAATAAAACAATAAGCATACCACTGCTGTCAGATGTAAACATCAAGCAGCTTTCACAAATTAGGGAAAAAAATTGTTTTCAGATCTGCAATCATGCGTTTTTGAAAATATGGGATCGGTTTTGAATAGTTTTTGGGGTCGTGGCGCTCAGCACATAAAAGGACTTTTATTAAAAGGTCTGAAATTTCAATTCAAGCAAAAATGTGAAGATCTGGATGGAGTTACAAGATTTTCATCCAACTCATGGCCAACTCCGAGGCACATGTTTCAGTAAAAATTGGCAATAGATAGGAAGACTCATTCTATTTTGACGTCTTTGTTCACTAAATTAGCACACTCTTTCACTGCTTAGTCACACGATATACTGCATGTATTGCAGAAACACCAAATGAATGCTGGCGTGAGGATTGAATTCATAAATGTGCCATGAAACTGAAACTCTCGTTCAGGTGTATTAGTTCGCAACTGGATTTCAAGGTAAAATGTTACCAGTGAGAGTGTACACATGCTTGTGTGTGTATACGTGTGTGTGTATGACCTCACCCCTCCTCGATGGTCACCCCGTGCATGATGATGGAGTTGGTGACTTTGACCTTCTCTTTTACAGTGGTGGAGTTTCCGATGGTGGATCTCTTTATAGAAGTCTTATCTGCTACCTGGCACGATGCTCCGATGATGCTGTCTGATCCCATCTGTGGGAAGCACGCACACACACACACACACACACACACACACAATATCATTATTGACGGTGTACAAACAATGAAAGAGAGATACATAAGCGTCTCCGATGATGACTTTAGACAGTGAGAGAGACAGCTGACAGAGTGAGGGAGCTGTAATGTAACTAGGACAACATAGAAAACAATAAACGGGACAAAATGGGAAAGAGCAGGAAAACTGGAATCTAAACATGAATGGGTCTACTAGTATGTTAAAAAAATAATTAGATAAAGAAAAACACAATTCCTGAGGGAAAAGGACCACTAACAGACCACAGCAACAAGGCTTTAAATGACAGTATCAGGGCAGCAGGTCATTCTGGCTTTAATGTTTTATGAATAAATATGAATGTATGAAAGTTAATTTGTCTGACTGTTGGTATTTGACTTTGTATTTGGCCATAGCCATTACCCATTTTGTGCTGCTTACACAATGGCATGTGTAAGCAGGGCACTGACATCACATGTGGCAATTTTCTTGATTTTTTTAGGTTTAAGGTATAAAACGTACTTATAACTCAGCAAAATGTCCCACATGCCACTGTAGTAAAACTGTAGTGCTGTTGCTCAAGCTGCTTCTGAAACAAGATTCCGACCCCTGCTTCAGAAAATGGCTAATTTGGGACTTTTATTGTGGAAGGTGTAAGCCCAGTTTAACTCTATGATATCCAGCATATTCCACTCACCTGACATCTCTCAGAGATGACAGCAGACGGGTGGACCGCTGGCTCCTCAAACAGCTTTGGAGCCTGGCAGAGAGGAGAAGAGAGAGGGGAGGGAGACATGGGAATGAAAACCACGCATTAATTGATAGGCAATTAGACTAGATCAGATTAAACTTTAATGAACGCTGTGGTGAAATTGGGCCATTGCAGCAGCAAGAAGTAGTATACATCAAAGAAAAACAGGATTTAAATAAGAATAGAGCAATTGGGGGTTATATAAACATATGCAACAGTCAATTCCAACACTCAGACATTTGAGTAAGTATAAGAATATAAAAGTATAGGTATATAAGTAAGAACATATGAATGAAAATGTGCCAAAAATGATGGAATCAAGCATTAACAGGTGCAAAATAGAAGCAGTGCTATCAGTAGCAGCAGAGCTCACTGAGACCAAAAAGAATGTGAAATATGTGCACTATGAAAAAGATGAAAAACTCCGAAAATGAGAGGGACATGAGAGTATGAGAAAGACAATATGTGAAAAAATTACAGCATACAACATGATGAGATGAGGAAAAATATGTTTGTATTTACAGGGGGCCACACGTATGTACAGAAGAGTTTAGGCATGCATTGTGGAAAACTATACGCCCTCCAGATATTTTCACTTCACTTGACAAATGTAGATAATATGTACAAAACACACAGATTTGGGTATGTGCATTACTGGCTGTCCACCTTATCAAACAACACTCCAGATGGGGGAACCATCTGTCCCACTCACCAGCCGGTTTGCCTCTATGTAAGCGGCTAGCGTGTTGACGCGGTAGCACAGGCCCTGGTCCATGATGTGAACGTAGCAGCGCAGCCTCCCTCCATGGTAAGCCTCGCTCATGTCGCCGCGGTGGTCGTTCCAGCAGGAGCGCTCCTGGGCCAGCTGGAGGAGGGGCTCGTCCCGGGACGAGATCTGGAGCTCTGGACAGAGGGGAGAGGGGAGAGGGGAGAGGGGAAGTTAAGATGGTGATACATGTGCCGTGTTTTAGGGGATCTCCTGTACCTTCTGTATGGGCAAGGTTTCTCCTGTCCTGCCGAATGCTTAGGTGGTGAACTTAGGGGAAGGTGATGTTAACTTTGGGAAGAAGCTGATGTATCTTTTCCATTCTTAAAGCTTATGCATGAGCTCCAGACTTCCAGAGTTCCAGTTGTCTTATCTCTGCTATTGAAAGTTATGTGTTCTTAGTGTATGTAACCAATACTGATAATGTTACACCTAACACCAAGGAAAACACAAATTGACCACAGAAATACACCTGATCAGCACTGCAGTTTTTCGTCTGATTTTGAAAAATACATATGTGATTATTATGAGTGTGTGTGTGTGTGTGTGTGTGTTTGTTGCTGACCGAGGTTGGGGTTGCCGTCATTAATTTTCTGGTTCTGATCCTCCACATCGTCTTTGGTTTTCTGGCTGTTAGTGGTTTTGGAAAACTGCTTCCGCACCAAGTACGGTACCAGCTCCCCACGGATGGATGAGATGGACCTGAGATAAAAGAAGAGGAGAGTTATCCACACACAGGAAAGATGGCTCAGCCAGCTAGGGCACATGTCATGCCATTGCAATGTTTTGGCTCACAACGTTTGTTGCGTACTGTCCACTCTCTCTCTCACCCATCTGTTCTGCCACTCTCCACTGTAAACTATCAAACAAAGCAAAAGTACCATGAAAATATCTCAGAAAACACAGATAACAACTTAATAAGGGATAGGTAATACATGATGGGGTTGGCAGGTATTGGAAAAATAATGCATAAAGTGAGGGTTTGACTTTGAGTATTCCTAGTATTATCCTGCTTAAACCATTGCCACTTCAGCACTGTTAGTTAATCTTTACTAGAGTAAAATATTATTTGTGCTTTTCTCTCTGCTCACTTCCAGCAAGACAGTCCTCCTTTAAAACTCATAATTTTCTTGGCAAGGGCTTGGCCACCATTTGCGCTTGACTGGTGCTGGAGCTCTTGCTCTATCTTGTTGTAGCTAAGGTTGCTCAACAGAACGATCTTTCATATTCATAGATTTAGCTACGGTCATGTAAGTTCACACAGTATCTGATGCCGAGCATATCAGCAGAGAAGCCTGTGGTTGTGCCAGAAGCTTTATGGGAATCCCAAACTGAATAAATGCATCCATAAATGTAGCCTCTGCAGCTCAGGTTCACACTCTATTTCATGTCCATTAGCTGATGGCTCCATAAGACACTTACATCTTGATAGCGCAGTCATTTAGAAAGTGATAAGTCATGTAGTTATGTAAAACTAATCAGTAGCCTTTTAGCCAATTAGAACTGAGCATTCACCCAGGCCACAGTGTAGATAGCAGTATATTTATATTACATGTATAGCATCGATCGTGTATTCCTAAAGAACTTGCAATATAGCAAACAAGAAGTGTGAGGATGCTAATTCATATATCACCATTAATACTGATTGAGTAGATTAGTGATTAACAGCTAACAAGACAGAGGAAATCAGCAATGTAAAAACATATAGTGCTCAATGTACACTTTTTTCATCTACAATATATCAAATATTTAAAAATATAAAATATTTCATAGTCAGCATCGATGAGATAAAGCTGATGATTCAGATAAAGCTGAATCATGCTTTCTAACCTCTGTCCCTGTGTAAACCTGGAGGTAATCTTAATTTCTTTCTTTCTTCCCTCCTCTCTGCACTGTGCTGTTCTCAATGTTCCTCTCCACCCCACACCCCCCCCTTCACTCGCTCGCTCTTACTTTCTTTTAAGGGGAGATTAGAATTTCCATCTGAATGAAGGGAGAAAAACAACAGTTACTCTGTCCATTTCTCTCCTTGAGCGAGAGAGAGAGAAAGCGCATGGAAGAGAAAGGAAGAGAGAGAGAGAGAGAGAGAGAGAGAGAGAGAGAGAGAGAGTGAGGAGGGGAGAGCCGTGAAAAGAAAGCTGAAGAAAAGAGCCGAACTGAAGAAAGAAATGAGTCAACAAACAAGAGAGATGATATATGGTG
Source organism: Centroberyx gerrardi (assembly GCF_048128805.1). NCBI lineage: Eukaryota > Metazoa > Chordata > Actinopteri > Beryciformes > Berycidae > Centroberyx > Centroberyx gerrardi. The sequence continues at coordinate 15,811,614 of NC_136009.1, forward strand.
CCGGCGGAGGGTGTGTAGGTGATGTAATGAAATAAGATTTATATCAGCATCTCTCCTGCGAATTAATATATTCAAGTGTACCTCTTCATTACTGAAGATACGCAGGAGGAGTGAGGAGATGAAGAAAAGGAGGGAGCAGAAGCTGTTGCAAGTTTGGTGTGTGTGCGTGTGTGTGCATGTGCGTGTGTGCATGCATGCATGTTGTCTTGGCTTTGGCTTCTTTCATGTGTGGACTAAAACTAATTTGGTGAAGTAAGAACTTCTTTCCAGGTTATTAAACAAAATGTAACATTACACAATAGCAGATTTCCCCAACCTATCCTAAGGCAGAAACCAAGATGATACTTCTCTTCTGATCAAAGCATACCTGATTTATATTTGAAAATGTTTTCAAGTAACTGGCTAATTATGGTTAATTACTATTAAAGGACTTGCATTACAACACCTTTAAAAGTGGTAACAATGCCTGTAAATGGGGATGCACTGATGCCACAATGTCACTGCCAATACCAATTCCAAGTGCAAAACCTTTAATATGTGCCGGTACCATGTGGACATCCCTTCATTTTTTGGCTTCTGGGGCCAAAATGGCTGAAAAGCATGGATTTAAAGCCTGGCTGGCTATGGAGGGCTCCATGTGACACCGTCTCACTAAAGAGGCTAAAGGCCTAACAGCCTGCCTCAGTGGCACATAGTAAAACAAATTAACACCTCGCTAGAATACCCTGCTAACAGGACCTTTCAAAGCCTCACACACCATGCTGCCACGTTTAACACTCGCTACAGATTCAGCGATGAATGTGTGCTCATGTCTGTGTGACTGTGTCGGTTTGTGCCTTCTCCCTCTTTTATATTTCTGTATTTGTCCGATTTTTTATTAAACTATGAGTGGGTGCATGTGCTGTAGGTGCATGTGCATGTGCGTAAGTTGATACAGCACACACACTGCAGAAATTAATGTCATTTCATCATTATAAAAAATCCACCTTTAAAAATGTATATAATCACAGAAGCAGAAATGAATAAAAACTCACTTGTTGTCAGCGAGGAAGTCCACCACTGATTTCTTCAGACAGTAGAGGTGAGCGTCCACTAGGCCTGTTTTAATGTGCATCCTGGGATGTCTGGGGGAGAGAGAGGGAGAGAGAGAGAGAGGAGAGAGAGAGAGAGAGAGAGAGAGAGAGAGAGAGAGAGAGAGAGAGAGAGAGAGAGAGAGAGAGAGAGAGAGAGAGAGAGAGAGAGAGAGAGAGAGAGAGAGAGAGAGAAATTGAATGGAAACTGTCTTCTCACATATTCATTCAGTTACCATTCTTTGCACGCCAAGGACAGAAACTCGCACAGCAATAAAATAAAACCCGGCTCAGTGTGTTCTCTACGACAGCTTGTACACTGGCTGCCAATCCTTTATGCAGTGAAAAGAGACACCAGAGTATCCTTGCATTTGAGGAGTGGCACTGCATTGCATACTGCCAAAAAAAATTAATGGGCAACAGCTTAATTCATACTGCTACTTGTAGGAGCATTTGCTTTGTTTTCTTTCATCACATGCTGTTTTATGTTTCATGTTTGCTTCTCATTTACTCGAGCTCCTTTTAATTTACCACTCCTTTGCACATAGGTCAGGAACATGTGATGAAAACCAGACACAGCTGTAGGCCGATGTAAAAGTCACAGAACAGTGACATCTGTCTATTGTCCTCTGCCAGCTACCGTAGATGTCGCCCTGCAGAGCTGCGGCTATGGCATCTCCAGTGAGAGAGGTTTATGTTGACTTGGGAACACATGCACACAGACACACTCACACACTCACACAGTGGCCTGAGAAAAAAAAAGAAAAAGAAGAACCAGTTGTGTTTGAAAATGTGACATTTACGAAGCGAGAGCCAAAGAAAACCATTTCATCTTCTAGGCTGCGATAAACAAATCCTTCCTCACTCCTTCATCCCTGCTGCCTGTCCTCTTCTTCCAACCTTTCCCTCATTACACAGGGGAAGCTGCAGCATGAATTGTTTCTTAATGATTTTATATAACTAAATAAATAAATACAGAAATAGGTGAAAATAAAAATAACAATTGAAGTGCAAATAATTTTTCTTATAACATCTGGTAAGAAGGTAAGAAAACTGACTGATGACATTCTACTTTTTTAATTCCACAAAAATAAAACGAAACAAATAAAAAAAAACAATTAAAGAAAAAAAATCTGTAAGGCATGACCACATGGCACAAGTAAACATGCCATCCTCACATCCCTTGGCTCTTTCTTCCAATCTTCCTCATCACTCCATCCCTTGCTTGCCCTAAACCTCCATTTTCACACACCCCCCCGCCCCGCTCCGCTCCCATCTAAACCTCCACTCCCTTCCTCTTCCTCTCTCTCTCCCTCCCCTACTCTTCTCTTTCCTCACCACCTCTCTATCTTTCTTCAATTAGACTGTTCTACAATTTCCTGGTTTTTGGCTCTCCCCTCCTTTCAACTCTCTCTCTACCCCAGTTTCCTTCTCTCTAAATCCCTTGTGCCAATCTCATCCACCCCCGCCCACACACACACACACACACACCTCCCACCCTCCTCTCCTCACCGGTCTTGCTGAATGACTAGGGTGACTCAGGAGGAGGAGTGTTTGGTCACACAGATTTTACAACCAGATGCTGAAAGCCATAAATCATAGTGTGTGTGTGTTCGTGTGTGTTAAGGCATTTTATTAAACAGCATAAACACACGCACGCACACCGACACACTGTGTGGGTCTTTTTCCAGTGTACTCCTTCATGCAACATTTCCCAGGTGTGCATGTGTGTGTGCGTGTGTGTGTGTGTGTGTGTGTGTGTGTATCGTGGGCTGAAGGTGGAATTTATGGGAACACCCACCACGTGACATCACTGTTTGGCACCTGTGGGCAGGCAGGAGAGAGATCCAGGGATAACTGGGTTGTGGCAAGGTGTGTATGTGTGTGTGTGTGTGTGTGTGTGTGTGTGTGTGTGTGTGAGTGAGTGGGAACAGGTGCCCTTTAAAGTCTGTAGTAGTACAATAATAGACAGGCAGAAGGGATGTGCAGGACTTCAGGCTTTTCTTCCATAACAAAAACACACGGTACAGTAGAGAGGAGCCTCATCTGGACCAGTTTCAGTATTAACTACTAGTTTTGCCCATTACATTACATTAACCAGAGCCATCTAGAAATGAGCCAACTACTTGTTTAGATACAAGACTACGACAGTAGCACGCAACCTGTCAGCATCTCCAGAAATGTGCAAGGCTTCAAGCAGTTTCCCTCAAATGCGATGCAAATGTGGTGCAAAAATGGGAAAATGCAAAACAAAAATACCACTTCAAAGATCGCCGTAAGGATTCCCCGCTGCCTACAGCTAAAAAACAAAAGAAACAAACCAAAAGTATAAAATGCAGTTTTTGGAAAATTTGACTTGATTCTATATTTGTCACAGTGTCACAGCCAGTTTGGAAGAAGTCAAAACGTTAATTCAATCAATCAAGCTCAAAGTTTCATTTCACTGAAACATTATTTTAATGCTGGACAAATTCCGATCACACGATCACATACTTTGCTTTCACATTACCAGTTGTATTATTAAACAAATAATTATAGGAACTTTTCACTTTCAACTTTTCACTACTGACTGAGAATAGATGGACTTTAAAATGCTGTCTAACCTTGTTTTTTTTTTTATCCTCAAGCGTCACGTGCTGAAAAAGTTTCTGCACTGACTATTCAATTAACTAAAACAATGGCTTTTCAGAATCGATAGCGGGCACCGCCGGACACATGCCAGTTTATGAGCTTTCACTTTGCAGTATCCAACCACAACAAACTTCTTGCATTTCCTAAACAAGGGAAAACATGTTGCCTTTCCCAAACAGCAGCATCATGTGATTTCTGGTTGCTGTGAGTGCTGTAGAGCTCGGTGTCGAGGGGAGCAGGAATTTAGTACCTCTGCAGGCTAGGGATGACTCAACCCGTGGATTAATGACTTACTACTAAACTACCACTAAAGTCCACAGTGGGAGAGAGGAGTCACATCTCCCTCTCACTCTCTCACAGACATACACACACACAGCATCATGTCTCATTTAATTACAACTAAAACCTCACAGCGGACGATGACTCAGACACAACAGAATGACTGTTAATGCCCTCATTAGTCAGGTTTCCACTACAGAGCCAGCAGGGCTGAAGAGCTTACATGTTATTTAGGACATTCAACTATTGCCTCCAAAATAAAATGTCCGTGAATCCCTTAACACCGTCCTATTCTAACAGATGCTTTCTTAACTGGGCTATTGAGTCCCACAGTACATTGTGAACCTGTGTTATAAACTGGCCCTGGTAAGGCGCATTTGGTCCTGCAGGGACAGTGGGGCTTCTCTGACACTTGGACTCTTTAACAACACAACAAACTGCATGCATACTCCGTGAGATCATAGATACTTCCTACAGTGTGTGTGTGTCAAAATATCAAACATGTCGAAGACAGGCTAAGAGAAAAGACTTGGAGGCAATGGCAACCAGGCCGTCATGTTTGCCAACATTTAAATTTTGGCAGCCAAACCGAATAAACAAACATCCAAAGAGATAAATAAATTGGATGCATGAATGAATGAATATATGAACAAACAAACAAACACACAATAATGGCTGCCGACTTTTTCCCCCACCAGCCATGATGGCTGGTCAATGAGCGTTGCATTAGTTTCCTATAGGGAAAAAACAAAACTCCCACCTGGCTCTCCAACAATACACCGGGGCTATTTCCAGGGCAGGAATGTCTGAGCAGCAGTGAGTTTTAATTGGACACAGAGGGAGACCACCAGACACATGAACAATACTGGCCAACATACCTTCACTTAAATACATATAGGACCACTCATAATGACCCTTTTTAGATCTAAGCCTATTTCTGGTTAAAGTGAGAGTTCAGGTATCAAGTATTTTGGTTATTGTGATATTAGAAGTTGAATGCAAGTGGGAGTGCCATATAGTACTTCTATATAATAAACTATGCTGTGAAACTGCTGAATTTTAATTGTTATTATTTTATTTGTCAATATGTTCCTGCATTGATATCACCAAAAAAAACACAGCAAGTGATATTTATATTAATTGGGTTTTAGCCCCATTGTGTTTTGCTATCATTGCTAATAGATGCAAACAAATTATTTGTCTCAAAAGATCACGACAAATCAGATATGCTTCTCAAAAACCTGAACTGAGCTGTCTAAGTTGCCCTGCTTGGCCATCGTGTTTATTATGATTTGAACATCAAACATTTGTCACATACAGACAAGAAATTACTGTTTTGATCACTGAAGCGACTAACGGCAAAAGTATGGGGAGAGTAGTGTAAATTTGTGATTTTATACTGCATACACTGGGTGACTAACTGCAACTAATGACACTGTGCTAACATGAACTTTAATGTCAGGACTTTGGACTTACATTCTTCTTTTCCTCCAAAACATACATTTCATGAGTTTACACAAAAATCCAAATTTGTATCTCATCGTCCCAACAATTATACTTCTGATTGCACCTTTTAACATTTAGTCGACCCCATCCCCGTGTCCCAGAGGCTTTCACACCGTTTAATCGATTCCCAGGTCAAACACATCACATATGCAGAATGTTTTGAGCGTACACACCTCAGCCATGTGGAAACCCGTAGGGAGGGAATGGGGAAAAAATTACACAGGGCTAAAGGATGGATGGATGAAACAAGGGAGAGATGGCTGAATGAATGGCTGGATGCGGGACAATGGGCTAAAACAGAGGCTTTTTTTTTTTCTAAAGTGGAGTGGGCATTCTGTGTAGGCATCCATTCAGTTTTAGAGGTCACAAGCTACAAAAGGTTGAAACCACTGAACCAAAGGATTCCAGTCTAAGAGCAAAAACCTTTGGGGGGCGTCACAAGACCGGACACACTTCTTAGTCTACACACTAACTCTTTAAAGACAATGTGTACATTTAAATCCAGGCACAGCTCACCAAGGAAGGAACCTGTAACGTATGAGTGTGTGTGTGTGTGTATTGCTGTGATACAGTGGACCTTCAACTGGATCCTACCGATTTTTCAAGGTCTTGTACACAGTCTACTGGCGGCTAATTGATACTAAGAGTTTCCCGAAATACCCAATTCTGGTATTTAGGCTGTTATTACCTTGAGCGATGAATTTGTTGAGAGATTTTCTGCGTCTGTTTCATGTGCTTGTCTAGCATGTGTGTGTATAAATGATCAGAGGTAACCTACAGGCTATAAGTCTTTCACTGTAAGCCATAAATGTTTAGCTGTAAGCTCAATATGTTTCCATAACACTGTGACAATGTGTGAGTGGGTGTATGTGTTTTTTCTCCATCAATGTCCCCTTCGTGTTAGCGTGTTATGCGTGTGCGTGTGTTCATATTAGCGTTTCTGTGTGTTGACCGTGTGTGAGAGTGTGTGTGTGTGTGTGTGTGTGTGTGTGGGGGGGGGGGCTGATGATTTCCCTGTGCAGGGAAGCATGCTAGCAGCTGCTCTGGCCCCTCTCTTATTGGCCAGAATTTACAGTGGCTCTGGCTCCATGAAGTATTTACGAGCTCCCAAAACACCCGCTCTCACACATACACTCGGTTCAGGACTTAGAAACTAAAACCTACCTAGAGTACGCTTGCTGTAACAAAACTCCTACACACCCGCTCTCCCATACAGGTAGTCATGGAACCTACAACCTAAAACACACCTACTCTGATTAGAGCCCAAAACATCTGGTCTCCTAAACCTAACCTGTATGTACAGAACATATTTACTGTTATTTGAACCCCAAACAGTGGGTTTAGACCCTACAACCAACAATATACTGCACCCTCAACATGGCAGAACCCAAGACTTGGTAGTGTATGTATAAGATACTGACTTGGTGACCCTACAACCTAATTAATAAAGTACACACACATTGAATCTTCCTAGATCTGTACCTGATTTCGACACAGTCAGGGACTAGATTTTAGAATTTTCCAGGAATAATCACCCAGGAGATGGGAAACTAGGGATGCACCGATATCGTTTTTTTACTGCCGATCCGATAACGATACCAGAATTTTGAGTATCAACCGATACCGAGTACCGATCCGATATTGACCGCTTTTTTCCTTTGTAATTACACAGCTGCATACAACATGTAAATAACATGGGAACAATAATTTTATTGTTAAAAAAAAGAAAAGCAGCAGGGCAAAAGAACTGACCACAATAGGAATGACAGTTCCTAGGATATATAAAAGATTGCTGCAATATAGGGATACAGTGCAAAAAAACTCACAAAAGTGCAAAAGAGCAATAAACTGACCAGTGCATACTGCTACAAAACAATATTGAAACAACCATACAGCCTTTGCTTATATTTTTTTTCCTCTTCTTTAGTGTGAATAACTGACAGAAAAAATACTGCTACACATAGGCTTTTTCTGGGCATAACATCCAGTGTGTGCCAAGTCTAGTCTAGTTTTAATCACTTAAGGACAAGAGGCAGGTTTTTCTTCAGAAACAGAAGCATCTCACCTCTCTCTGCTGTCAGCCTGTTCCTCCGTTCACTGACAGTGTTGACAGTCACTGACGCTGACGCACGCACAGGTCGCGTCAGCGTCATCAGCGCGGTAGCATTAGCTTTAGCCCCTATCTCCAAAAAGCTTCGTTTTGTGAAAACGGAAGATTTAATTGAAACCTTTATGGTGGCGTGTACATGGTACTAAGCCCAAGGACACTCGATGTAAGTTTGAGCTAAGGAGCAGGCGTTTGGAAGGCGTCGCCAGATGAAGTTCTTGGTAAAGTGAGTTGGATAAAGATCTTTGGGACGCTAGTAATGGCATAGCCATCTAGTAATACCATAGCCATCTAGCATCCCTTTGTGGCTAAAATAATTCCCAACCGCTGACATGTTTACATCAGCACATTGCCTGCACGCTCGCTTTCTTTTTCCAACTTCTTCACTCACTCGTGTCGTGTCACGTGCAAACTCAGGCATGTTTTACGGCAGGCAACTACGCCCGTTTACTACTCCGGGGGCTCGAACTGATTGCTCTGGATCGGATCGGATTATAACGTTAGCTGCCACCGATGTCCGATCCAGCATTTTAGGCCAATATCGGCCCGATACCGATACCAAGTATCGGATCGGTGCATCCCTATGGGAAACATCGACGCTCACTACACCGGCCTGAACATTTCAGAGCAACTGATCCCAAACCCAGCAAGACTCTGTGTCCCTAGTGATGGCTGGGCCGTTCTGGCCCACCACCAGTCATGCACACTTCAAAATGTTAAGCTGGCAATATGTTAAACCCCAGGGCAATGTATGGTGCTGTTCCTGCGTCCCAGCCCCCAAAACTCCTGTCCACACCCGAACTGACCTTGAGAATTAATAGTTTTTTGATTCCAAATCTAACTAAGCTTTAAATTTCACATGTAATGGTATTTTTAAGCCGGAGCCCCAAAATCCCAGTGACGTGAATTTGGAACCTTTGTAGCACATAAACACCTTCTTTCCAAGGACTGTGCGCAACATTAATCTTTCCACTGCATGTTCCCTTTGTAAATTTTATGTAACATTTGCCAGGTATGAATCAGTATTATCAATTAACTTGTCTTTATGTTTGTTGTGTTGTCAGCTCACTGCTTGTTCTATCACTAGCACTCCTCTAGTGAGTTATCCCACAAGAAACATTTATAAAAATGGATGCTTGGCTCAAAATACTTAGGAACCTGCATGGAGAACCGCTCATAAGGCTTTTACTATACCCAAGGTGAGGCCGAAGAAAATACTTTAGCAGTGGCGGGACAATGAAGTTCTATTATAATCTGACAACACTGAGCAGCATGTTTTCAAGTGGCTGAGAAGAAAAGCAAGTCTGTTGCTCCAAGACAATCTAACAAAATCTGAAAGATGCCACGGCGCACAAGAGTTTAAAAGAGCTTAGACCTACAAGTATGTGGAGGCACCGAATCCAAGAGTGCTTGCACACAAAACCACCCACCTCAACACACTAAAGCTTAAAAACAAATCTCACACATGGACCTAAGAGGTGAAAGAAAAGGGGGAAAGGGTGAAAGAAACGAGCGGGCCACCACAGCAGCATCTGTGTGGGCTAAGCTATAAGCTGGAGCAGTAGGTCTTGCAAAGACAAGCGGACAATAAAGAAGGCTGAGGACCTGAGTAGAGACAAATCCTTATGTAAACCTATAACTCAGTCTAGCTGCTGATTAGCTGGTTGGCTAAGTATAGGCATGTAACAATCTATATTAACTTAATATACTGTGAGAAAAAGTGCAAAAAAATGCATTCAGAGCCTCCTCCAGAGACCTATTTTGGGGATCAATTAAGTATTATTATTATTATTACATATCAGGAATAGCTAGAATCTAACAAGACTTGCTAGCAAAATTGGGTAGCAAAATTCATAAAAGAATATTTTAATTCCATACCAAAGTCCTCATCCAATTAATCCCTCAGGAGTGTTTTCTGTGATTACTGACATAAAAAAACAAAACAAAAGCTTAATTTGTGGTTTTATGAAAACTTGCAAGGGAACATGTTACCAAAACATATAGAATGAAGGATTAAATCAGAGCTGGTAAGGTGGCGACCAATCAGACCAATCTTGAATTTCCACTGCAAAAAGGCTCTATAGAAATATTGAGAGAGAGCTCCCACAAAAAGCGTCAGGGTACTATTATTTATTTTGAACAATATATAGTGTAATCAGACATAATCGGCGTTCACATCCACAGATTACTGTTTATAAATGCTAAATTCTATGATAAATTAGTCAACATCTACAAAAGACATCAGAAACTCATACTCTACGTCTATCATACTCCCGAATTTGACTGTGTGTTACAATATTGTCCCTTCCATTATCTTTTCATATTACTTACTTCCTCATGATGGACTTCCTGATCGATAGCCCGTCCTCCAGGTCTGCCTCATTGGCCATGAACAGCAGCCGCTTCCCTGATTCATCCACACCTACAAAGTCTCTCTGCTCAGCTGGGAGAAAAACACACAATATTTAGTGATAAATAACAGTATTGCACTGTAATAGCCATTTATAAGTAAGCCTGTTTCCTTTTTGCCCATTGGCCTGGGCACTGCCCCCATAAAAATATAGGCAATAAGCAACATATCATATCATATCATATCATTCTATGCAATCATCTTATTTCTCATCTCATCTCATGAAGTTTTTCTGTTACCTGTCTTCTTCTTGCCCTTCTGGCCGGGGACTGTCTCAGTGAACTCGTGGGCTTTGCTCATCAGCGTGGCCAGTGTTGCATTGTGGGCTCTGAACAGATCAACGACCTCGTGAAGCGCTGCGTCTGTTATCAGGTCACAACTCACCACCAGGATGTCCGTCTGAGGAGGGAGGATGGGAGGAGAGAGAGAGAGGGAAAAAGACTGATTACTGGAGAATGTATTTTTCACGCAAACCAGCCCAAACCAATGCACAATTCATTTACTTAAAAGATTTTTACTCTCCCATAGCACCAAAGGAGCGTAACATCTAAACAGGGGTTTGATTGGATTGTTGACTTAACGATTGCTTTGCCAAGTGCTGAGATTTCAGGATTCATAAACTCTATATCCCTCAGTCCGCACCCATTGGAATTTCAACACACTTCCAATCTCTTCCCCAAACCTACTGGCATTTTCAACTGCTCAACAATGGGACAGTGCTAGCCAACAAAGCAAATGAGAGGCAATATTATTATTACAGTATTCTGGATCTATAATATCACTGAGACCTGTTAATGTTGCTGCAATTGCTTGGTTGCCAATACAGGTTGATAAAAGTCATAGATGAGCCTACTTAAAGCCCTTTAAGAAACAGTAGAATGACACCAAGAACTGAAGAAGAGCTGCATTTAAAACTTTAGCATGATAATATTTGCTATTACAAGTACATGAAGCAGTACTCCAGTATAGTATCTAGGCATGACTTTGGACAGACATATGCCTTCCCCAACCAGTGCTAGATATATTACCACACAGACACATAAACAAAAACACATGCACACACACCCATAATGACACAGAAGACGCATGAAATATAGTTTGAAACTGCATGTTAGGCTTTCAACACGCGGATTGCTGGAAAGCTGCGACAGTCTTCTTAGCACGCATGTTAGTTACAGATGAATATATGAGGCGACGATGCTCCATATAAAGTCCTCAGGGTGTGAAGAGCCTGGACTGTGTTTTTCCTAACAACATTACAACAGAAATGGGTTCATAGAGGAGAATTAACAGGAAAAACAGAGAAAGTGAGAGAGAGAGAGAGAGAGAGAGAGAGAGAGAGAGAGTAAAGGCATGACTGTTCTCGGAAAACACTGTGCTCTTCTGATTCCAAGTTTAGCATTGCTTGCATATAGGCCACACACACACACACACACACACTCACACATAGGGCCTGAGTTTAGGTGACTTAAACCTTGCAGCCGGTAGCTAATAAATCCTGTTTGGTTTTGCTATAGTTTCTGTTTGTCTGTTTCTCCTCTGCTGCGCCCTGTTGTTGAACAATGTACTTTATTATAAAATGCTAGAGTATGTGTTGTCTTATGATCTAATCTATGCTAATATCACTATCCATCATTATATCGCAGCAGTCCACACAAACTAATAGACGAAGAACTCCTGTCGTGTGACATCATCAAAACTCATGTGCAATGCGAAGAGGATTAACAATTACAATATTACAATTGCAAAGGTGTGACAGAGTGTATAGAGCAGTGAAGTGTCTCACTTCCAATTGTCCTGGCTGAATTTGGTTATTGAAGGCCACAGTGCAGTAGTGACTGTGCCATGGTAAAGAGTGAAGAGAGGAGCAGGGGGCTCAGGAGAGGGAGGGGGGGGGGTTTAGAGGGGACCCATCACCTGGACCCCTGATGCCAACCCCCTCCTTCCCGCAGGCCCAAGTCCCGCTTCGGCCGGATGACAATGCTAGCTGGGCCGTGACACCACCCTGCTTGGTTCAGCACGCTGGACATGTGGCTCTCACACGCCAACTCTCTCTCTCACACACACACACACACACACACACACACGTATAACACACACAGAGACAGAAAGACACAGTGTCTGAGCACACATGGACAACAGATAACTGGCTTGGAGGGTGTTATGAGACTCCACAGTAGCTAGCCTCCCTGCTGCAAGCAATAGCAAAGGCCACTACAGGAATGGACAGTTAGGCTCGGGCAGCTGTCCTGTGTAGAGTATGGGACGCTGCCAGGGTTAGGTCGGGTTCCCAAGGTGGCGATCCATCCAAAAGATGTATGAACACATGAAAAACAAGAAAAAAACATACCTTTTGTAGTACTAACAATGCTATTGTTGACTTTCAGGCATGTTCCACCAGTGGAGTTGTATGAAACTGTCGTGATGACGCAGCTTTTAACCACCTTTGTGCAGAAGTGTTGTTTTAGATCTACGGACAAAGCTGTTTGAAAGTCTAGATTAATGTAAAAAAGGCGATCAATCATTTGTGATCGGGGTCCGTAAACTTTAGAACAACCTGCCTGAGGAAAAACGTTCAGTAAACTCTGTTGAGACACAACTGAACTTTACAAACTTGCACTTAACGTTCAGCTTGTTATTGTCCTCATTTTGTTGTAGTAGCATTGTTGATTTGATTGTTGGGACACAAGTCTTCCTTTTATTATAGCTCACTGTAGATGTTTGATTTTGTTTCTTTTATTTTAAAGTTCAGAATTTTGGTAATTAACATGCAATATAGTTGTACGTAATAAGTGTAAGTTATATCTATCACTAGAAACCATTAGAGTGCTTGATGTGTGACAGATCAGTGATGTCTTCGAGGCTGTGTGAGTGATCAAATTTCTGAGAAAATACGTAGGCAAGATAAATCAAGCCGACTTCTAACCTTGGAAATATCCAAATATATGTGTATCCAGATGTGGTTCCAAAGTATCATACCTAAATATATTTGTATCCAGGTCTGGTTCATATTTCCAGCAGAAATGGCCACGACATCACAGAACTAACCTCCTGTCCTCCTCTCTCCCATACTGCAAGCAGACAGCCTGGCTGCCTCTGAGCATCTTCCTATGAGCTAATCCAACAACAGCATTGCTGTAACATCATAGCGACGCAAAAAAAAAAAAAAAAAAGATTCAATCACTCACCTGAGAATAAAGTCAGGGTTTGGATTTCCACAACTAAAATGACAAAACACATGCTTTCTTGAAAGAAACCTTCCATTTTTCATGAAAGAGTTTTAGGAACACAGAGAGAATAGTCTTCTTTCATCTCACCCTGCATGGACTGTTTTCATCATCTTAAACTATTTTCAGTATCCCAACTATGTAATAATGTGTAAACCAAAGTAGGTTAAAGCCACGCATGAGAATACAGCTTGTGAATTCCACTGAGATATCACTTACACTCCCGTCAGAAATAGACAGAGCAAAACCTACATCGGTCATATTAACTAGCCGCCATTGATGTGTTAAGTGTCTCCGTGTTTATGTGTGTGTGTATGTGTGTGTGTGTGCCCACATGCATCTGTGTGTGTGTGTGGTACCCATCTGGCTGTCCAATGACGTGGGCTGTCAGCGTACAGGCTAATCCCACCATTAGCACCAGCCGCCTCAATGACAGAGACGGAGGGAAGAAGGGAAGGGAGAGGGAGATGGCGAGAGAGAGAGAGAGAGAGAGAGAGAAGGAAGGAGAGAGAGCGGGAGAGAAAGAAGGAAGGAAGTGAATATAGGGAAGAGAAAATCGAGGGGATTGAGGGATGCAGGGTGGGAGGAAGAAAAGGGAGGATGAGACTTCTTCCAGCCATTTCCAAAATACTAGATAAACAATATTTAGTGCACTCTAGAAATAAGAAGGAAGGAAGGAAGGAAGGAAGGAACTAGGCTATTTATAAAAACATAACCTATATCTTGGACATTTCAGAAAACACAGCAATCACTTTAATAAGCTAGCCTGACGACATTGATACACAACAACTGAACAAACTAAACAAATCCTAAGCATTCCACCACAGCAGCACACTTCTTTTACATTTTTATGTGCAGAAAATGGAATTTTGGAGAAAAAGCAGTGTCCACATCTAGTGCAATTCATACTGTATTTGCAATATAAACAGCAAAATAATGGCAATCTGATTTTTGTTTTGTCAACTTCATACAGCACTTGGCTGACCTGGGTTAATTACCAGGTGATTTGAAACACTTTTGAAAACTAGAAGGGCACTCGGAGAGCGCAGACCTCCGCCAAGGTTCGTGCTATTATTGCTTGTTCGTGAGTTGGATCGGATTTTCTCCAAAATTTAATGGGTTCTTCCTTGGCCCATGCTACACCCTTCCACGAAGTTTCATGAAAATCGGGCCAGTAGTTTTTTCGTAATCCTGCTAACAGACAAACAAACAAACAAACGGCACCGAAAACATAACCTCCTTGGCGGAGGTAATGAGCATTGTGGTTGAGGTGATTACACAGGTAAGTAGGCTAATAGGCTAATTGTCCTTAGGCACCCACAACCTATATTCTGTTAGATTGGAAAAAACTGGTACAACTCCACGCTACTCCAATTGATATATCCTTAATGATCAGTGTTGAGGTTGGTGGCTGAGGATGGGGGTGGAGCTGTGTGTGTGTGTGTGTGTGTGGAGGGCGGTTGTCTGCGGGGTCAAGGGTTGAGTAGTTGACCTAGAGGTAACTCCCGGCATAACCTGGTCTGGACCCGGCAACAGGAAGCTGCCACAGCGAGGCTGGAGGTGTCTGCAGGAGATCAACTGACACTGAGACTCCGAGACCTTTCAACTCTCTGCCTCCGCTTTTCTCTCCAGTTCTCTCCATCACACACAAGCAAGCTCACACACACGCTCGGAGATAGGACACATACTGAGCACATATACACACGCGCACACACACACACAGACACCCACACACTCAGGCAACCACATGCGCCTACACACACAATCCCACACACAAGCGCACTTCTCAGGCGACAGCAGAGTGGAGTCAGCTGGAGAGACAGAGACACTTTGGCCTTTCAACAGCCATGATCTCTGCTGGACAGGTCAGGACCACACACACACACACACACACACACACACACACACACACACACACACACGTTCCAGTGGGAGCTGACACCAATCCAAAACTACTGCTTACACAATCAGGTTCATTTTTACATGGAGGCTATGTTTTCAAACTTTTACCAAGGATGCAACTTTGTTATTCCTGTCTGTTATAAATTATGTTTATAAAAGCATACACATTTTTAGACTGAACTACTTAGTATTTTATTCAGGCTAGCTTATGTTCCAGGGCCTTGGGAGGGTAATGGAAATATTAATGACCCAGCTGCTGCATCCGTATCAATGCTTCCTGTTCTTTTTGTTGATAACACAAAATTGATTTCATCGCAAAATAAGCTTGTCATCACTTAAACATGAAGAAAACAACTTCAACAACTCGTCTAGAGAACTTTGAAAAATTAAGTAAATTATCAGCAAATTAAAAAGAAATCTTAGTTAATAAATAATGCAAATGCCCATATTTCTATTGACAAGAAACAAATCAGTCAAGTTTCATAAGGGCTATTTTAATTTATTTTATTTCCCATGACATTTTATGCACGTTTGTTTTTTCTACAGTTTTTCACCAATCCATGTTCTGTTGTCACTTAGATAAACACTCCCCAGTGTAGCTGCTCTACCAACTGGTCTCGGTCTACTAACCGGTCTCCAAATATTATAAGCAGACTGCAGAACAGGCCATGGAACATTCTGTATGTCACTCTGGGCTAAAAGGCTACGGGCCAGTTTAACAGACATGGACTAGGCCCAAACATTGCCACAGCTTAACATGACTTCCTTGAGAAAATTAAGTCTAGACTATTGTGTGTCAGAGGAAGGAGCATCGCCGCCACACAACCATGAAGCAAGGACGAAAGAGGAAGTAAAAAGAGGTAGAGAGACACAGAGTGTGTGTGGTGGGGTAGAAAATGTGAACGCTGAATTGTAAACATGAAAAAAAAAAACAGTTCCATCTCTCTTTCTCTTCTCTCTCCTCAGCTTTTGTCCTGTGGCTTACAAGCCAACTAACACATACAGACCAAGGGTGAACATTTTAATCAGCAACTCTGAAGCATAAGTTCTTTTAGACTGCAAACACTCATATTCTGCCAGGAGATTAAGCCTAAATGATAATAAAGATGTCAAAGAGGCTTCGGGCGCACAAAGCAAAAAGTGCATGTAAAGTACTCCTTTCACTAGTTGGGCTTACTGTAAAAGACCCAACTCATAATCAGGCACATCCATCTGCTTTTGTGCGACTTCACTGTTTGATGACTGAACAAAACAAAATATGCCGTCGGTAATCTTTCTTTTCAAAAAGCGAGTGGAGTGACCCACTCTGCTCACCCCGAATGTACACCGATTCCTGTAAGTATTTTGTTTGATAGGCTACACCAAATCCCCTCATGGGAGGGTGTTTGTGTAAAGAGATGAGTGAGTGTGTGTGTGTGTGTGTGTGTGTGTGTGTCTCTATACTGTACTCATGCATCAGTATGACAGTTTGAGTGATTTCTGTGCGGGGATTTGGCAGGCCATGGTTAGGGTTCTTCACTCATCACCCTACAGTGTCTGTGTGTGTAACTCAATGCCTCTAATCTAGCTGGCTGCTCAAAGGATTAGGAACTCAATTATTCTCAATGGGAGCATGCTGGAGCTAGTCCTCCTGTGTGTGTGTGTGCGTGTGTATCTGTGTGTGTGTGTGTGTGTGTGTGTGGTTATACTATGCTTTTATTAAAGAACTTGTGTGCAAACAGAATAATATGGGTCTGTACAGAGCTGCATTTCAGTGCCAGAAAAACAAGAAACTCACTTGTCACAACAAATGTGGCATTTTAAGACTTTAAAGAATTTATTTGCAGAAGAAAAGCAGGCCGATTTTGACGCACAGAACTTGACGACTTGCATTTGCAGTACGCTTGTGTGTTCAAATATACAGTATGTGGTGTGTGAGGTACGCTGTAAAAAGAAGTAGTAGTAGTAAAGTAACATTTAGGGTTTTTGTTGTTAATTAAACTGTGGAGGACCAAAAAGAAAGCAGCAATTACTCTGTAGAATGTGCAATTAAATGTTGTCTTATCTGCTTCTCTACTTAACGCAGCAATACTAGGCCAAACCTATGGCAGTCATTGATAATGAAGCAGTACTATAAACGAGAACAATTCTCATGAGGTTACAGCTGTAGAAATTCATCTCAACAGTTCTAAACTATATGAAACTCTATACCAGCATGTCTTTATAGTAACGGGAGGCCAGGCAGAACCATGTCAAATACAACAACAGTCTTTACCATACCCACCATGGCATATACTCTATAACATACACTCTAACATACCCAAACACAAGTGCTGCACAGATGTGCTTCACTACAGGATGGGTTTAGATGGTGCACTGGTTAAACTGGCAGCACAGGGACTATGGACCTTAACCATGACCTCATCTGTTTAGAGAGAATGGGATAGAGGGATCAGCAGGCAGGATACAGTGGGGGTCTGGAAATTGGGGGGTTGGGGGTCTGGGATGCCGTGTCTGCATGTGTAAACGTCAGTGTCTGTGTATGTTTGTGTGTATTTTAAAAAGGTGAAATGAGGCACTTCGGCTGCCTTGGCCATCCGGGGAGGGAAAGGCACGGATCAGTGGTCACCCAGCAGTACACAGAACCCCCAACCTAAACCCAACGCCCCCACAATCTCTCTCATTCTTGCACTCCTCCATCTCCCTCTAATGTTTTTTCCTAGGGGTGGAACAGTATACACACAAGAAAACCGTCCCGTTTGTTACAAAAGCTTCGGTTTGGGCTACACATGTAAATGGACTGACTTTCGGTTTGATTTTAATATCTCTATTTTCCAAGATAAACCACTGTTGTTATTTCCATAAACTGGCAATAAAGAGACTGTTCAAATCCACTGCCATATGCTGAAATTATAATTCTTCATCCTGTGTGCTACTTTGCCATGGCAGTTAGTAACTAAAATAACTGGCAGTTCTACTTTCCCTGCTTGCTAATTCATAAATGCCATTTCAATATCCAGAAAAAACATTATTTTGGATTTGTCAATGGGAAAATAAATGAGGATTTGATTTTTTTGAATGAATGAATACAACCAGCAGGCACTGACATTTTTTTTCTCTGCTTTGCACTTTACATATACTGATCTCAAAACCACAGTACATACCATACTGCGACTGACTGAAATGCTAAACTTTATCTGAAACTATACGACATGTAAAATTTAAGATTTATTTGGGAAAAACTGAACTAAAACTAGCAAACCTTTTTCTGAACGAAGGTAGGTAAGAAACTAGGTATGGTATGTCTGGACTGTCACCATATTCTGCATTGTTTGCCCGAGGGTGTCTGCGATTCACATGCCAGCGCACATGTACACAGAAATACAAACATACCTTGATCTTCTGCTGGATGTGTCGGAGAGCGTCGGCGGTGCCCATGTCTGTGTCTTCCTGGATACACACAACGTCCAGCTTCATCTTCACCTCCAGCTTCATTTTAGGGTCTGTGCTCATCATCTTCTGCACCTCCTTAGTGGTGATTACAATTACCTCTGAAAACACAGGTCCAAGCCAACAAATATGAGACAGCATATACACTAGATACCGAGGTTGCACAATTAATTGAAAAAATTACTGAAATGGCAAGAGTGACAACTGCAACAACTTCGACAACTGCAAGAGGCTGCAATTTTCCATGCAAGTGTCATATGTGATATGTAAACAAACATTTTTCTCTGGTTGCTGTGTATAATCCCTACCTTAAGGTGTGTCAGAGAATATTTCTGTATCAGAGAATATTTTTTATTTTAGTTAAACAACAGGAGAACAATCAGAAAAACAACATCACCACCACCATTATTATAATATCATGTAGCCCCAACAGATACCACTATATCCCCCCTGGGTGCTTCCTGGCTCTGTTTTATTGTCTAACATGACCTCAAGTTGTCATGATGGACATAACATTTTCCACAAGAATCCCCTGAGCCTGTACTTTCATGTAAAACTCATTTTTAGATTAACATTGTACATTTGATGTACATTTATATTTGAGTCATATATTTTCTTATGATAGGTCTGTTATTAATCTGTCTTTCTCCCAGATCATAAAATGAATGAGAGGTCACCAGGACCTATTAAGTGAACCTAGATTCACACTCCAACTCACACAGGGTTGATAACTGTGTGCCCAAAACAGAGATACACATTTATCAGAGCAAAGATGCCCAAGAGGAGGGAGACAAATCTGCACTTGTCAAAAAATTATGGAGCCAAAGTGCTAAACACATTTTTTTTTTCTTTTGCCATGAGTTATAACAATGAGTAATATTACAAAAATGACCTTGACTGTGTTGTAGCTTTGATGGACACACTGGCTAGATCATGTATATTTTGTCTATAATACATCCTACACTTTAAATCAAGCTAAGAAGAGACTGCTCAACCTTTTCTAAAGTTGGCGTTAACATTCCCTCCCAGAATGGCCAGACCACTTTAGGAATCTAAAAGATTGCAGAGTCCGTCTGGTTTAATTGCCCTTGTCTGCATAAAATGTCTTCTCCCGGGCATTTAGTTCACTATAGCTGTGTCAGCCTAGTAAAACCTAATTGCAGCGCTTTGGCTAGTTGGCTGCACATAGTAAACCGCTGGCCACACAGGATGATAAGGTATAGAAAGGTAGCTTTTCTTTAGGCTAGTGAGGACCTACAGGCTTTTATAATGAACAGCCCTGTTTACTGGCAAGCATAGGCATATTGCATCAAATCCCTTTACAAGCCCAAAGTTTCTGGACAGACTGCATGTTGCGCCACAAGAGGTAAAACTGGACTGTAAATCTAGATAGGAAATGCACACCCAACAATGGTTGACGATGTGCTGACAAGCTGGTGAAACTACTATTGGAAAAAAAAATAGGACACTTATAAACTCAATGCTCACACGTTTTATGCAGTGAAAGGAGCAAACCAATATTGGTGGACACTATCTGCAGGTATGCCTGGAAGTAACAAATTAAAATGCAACTGGAATTCAAGCTTTGGTATAATTGTACAGTAATTTTACTTTTACTTAAGTATGTTTTGTCTTAAGTATTATACTTCACAACATTTTAAATCACATCCATTCACAGAGTACAAATGAAACTGGAAAATACATCTGTGCCAATCCTGTACAGGCATGTGAGGGAAACATTAACTGTAACATTAAATGCTGGAAAATATCCATGGCTCCATCCAGTTAACATCCATCGAGCTACTGTATTATTGGTTTGCTTTTCCCTGGTTGCTCTCTAGCTAGTTTGCAAGTTCACACACCGTTTTGTTCCAGGTTCTCAAAGTAGGCTACATAAACTTAAATATAAAGTGTGCCTATACTCAGGGACACTAGTAAGAATACAAGAATACACTGATATTCTGGCTTCCTCACATGTTGAAGAAGCAAGAATACTGTTCTCAAGTAACTCTCAACACCCCTGACATTGACACATATGGATGGAGGGTTCACAGTAGACTCACAACCATTACACCACTGCATCCAACCAATGTTACGGTGCAAAGAGGAAATACTATCCAGGCCTGGCAGACAGGGCATTGTATTACCCACTGCACTTTTTTTTTTTTTTTTATTTCATCCAAATTTTTATGTGGCAGCATACCTCTAAATTTAAACCTTATGAATATGGGTACATTAAGATACAGACAGGAAAACAACAAACTGTGATATACAGTCCGTTTGACTACTGCTGACAAAATGTACTTATTGTAAATCGCTTTGGACAAAAGTGTCTGCTAAATGACTTGATGTAATATAATGTAATAAACACATTATATGATAAGTAACTGACAATCTCAGAAAGAGAAAAAGATGGAGGGGTGAGAAGGCAAAAGAGAGACAGACCCTAGCTATGACTGGCTATAGTTATGGCTTTTATGGTTTCACTAAGTTTCTAGACCTAGTTTCCTTTTTAGTTTTTGAGTGTTATACTGAAGACATTTATAGTAGTAGTAGCAGTAGCAGTAGTAGTAGTGGTAGTAGTAGTAGTAGTATAATGAAAACACAGCTGTCACCTTCAAAGCCCACCCTCTCCAGCAAGTTGAGGGGATACCACATGAGGGGCTTGTTGCCCACAGGCAGCATCGCTTTGGGGGTGTTGTAGGTCAGATCTGTCATACGAGACCCCCCACCCGCCGCCATCAACACCGCCTGGAGCTCCATGATGTCTGGTGGGGACTGAAAGAGAGAGAGGGACACAGAGAGAGAGAGAGAGAGAGAGAGAGAGAGAGAGAGAGAGAGAGAGAGAGAGAGAGAGAGAGAGAGACACAGAGAGAGAGAGAGAGAGAGAGAGAGAGAGAGAGAGTTAACCCCGTCTCTCACCATCAAACCTGCCAAGAGTTCCATACTAATACGGAAACAGAATGGATACTCAGCTTGCTACCAAGAAGGATGTTACCTGATTCACACCAGTGCAAGGGCATATGTGCAATTGTGTATCAGTGATTACCCACATTTCAGACTAACAGATTGGGGTAACATCAAGTGTTATGAACACAGTGTGACCAAAAAGGAACCTCTTCTATAATATGTAGATAAGCACTAACATATAAGTCAGGAAATGTGCCACAGCACGTCATGAGTCTATTATATCTTCTTATTAATAAGATAACAAGTCACCACCAACAACTACAGCCTGACACTTACCTGACACAGCTAACGTCAGCTGGCGTATGGTCCAGTCAAATTCCCAACCGCAATATGACATTAACAAGGCTGTAAAATGATGATGAATGGTTACAAAGTAAGTCTCAACTCACCTGTCAGTGTCTCCCTGGTCCCTGCTGCTCGCTTGTCAGTTGAAAGGACGGCGCCGCAAGACGCATGCAGCTGCTGTCACTGTTGTTAGCACTCGGCTAACGAATATCACAGTACAACAAACGGTGCCGCTACTTCGGTAGGGGTTTAGAAACAGCAGGACGCTTACTATGAAACGCAAATACCTACTCCTATCTACAGCAGAGGTAGTTATTCAGTTACTTACTAAACAGTCTGACAGAGCCTTCGTAAGAGAAGCTAACAGTTAGCATCGTATGATGACACCTGGGTGCTTTCAGTGAAACACGTCCGTGTGGGAAACTGCTTCCTCTGTACTATGGTTCCTATCGTTACGAAGCAGAATAGAATAGAGTAGAATAGAATAGAATAGAATAGAATCAGGGATGCAGTGGAAATAAAAAAAAAGTTTACCATCTTTTTTTTTTTTAAGTTAGGCTATGCGAGGTATAGAGTGGTGTAGAGTATTTTAAAAGGGAGAAAAGCATAAATTAATTATTTTTTGAAAAAATATTTTTGTTATACTGGTATATGTTTGTTGTTTGCCTTATAATGATCATTGACTGGAGGTTATACTTTACCCTTGTGTGTATGTATTGTATTTACCATTACATCACTGAAGAGAAGAGAAGAGAAGAGAAGAGAAGAGAAGAGAAGAGAAGAGAAGACAAGGGAAAATAATTCATTCTAATTTTCTTCACCATTGCAATCATTGCTGACAAACTGTAATTGGATTAGTATGCTTGTGATTTTGACCCAAGAACCTCCCTGTAACACATTGAAAAGATATTTCTTTCTACTTAACTTTTGAACCTTACAGAGTCATGCAAATGTCATTATTTTAATTTGTATGTTATGAATGCCATATAACATTTCAAAGGCAGAGACATTTTTTTCCCTAATTGACTTCAGTTGAGCTTTGGAACTTTTGCTCCATCCAACTGAATGAATACTGTGAATACTATGAAATGAATAATGAAGTGCTTTCAGAAAACAGGCAGATTTTTGTTTTTCACAGGAGTTGAATCAATTCTTAGGATTCCCTCACACACGCACGCACACACACACACACACACACACATGCACACGCACACACACACACACGGTGCAAGAAACAGATTAGCAGCCAGAAGCCACCCAGCTTCTCCTCCAGACTTTAAGCTTGAAAACTCCCAATTCACAGAGCTGAGACGTAACAGCAAATTGAACTCGGGGAATGTGGCTTTGGTTTTGTTTGCTCTGGCCAGGAGATGAGCTTGACTGGTCGTTGCTGCTCGCTGGAACCCTGCAATAACAGAACAGGGAGAGAAAGGAGAGAGAAAGAGGGAGGGAGAGGGAGAGGAGGGAGAGAAAGAGAGGGAGAGAGAAACAAGCTTGACTGTCCGTTGTTGCCTGACTGCCAGGATACTGAAATAAAATAACAAGGGGAGAAGGAGGAAGAGTGGGGGAATGAGGTGTTGGAAGAGGAAGAGAGAGGGAGAGAAAGAGGGTGAGAGAGACAAGTTTGCGCAGAAGTGATCCTTGAATAATGGGGTGAGAACAAAGGGAGGTGAGAACGAAGAAGCGGAGAGGAGGGAAAAGGCTGAGAGGGGAGAGATGGGAAGAGAGACAGAGAGAGAGAGGGGGAGAAAGAAAGAGGTGCACAGAGACAGAGATGCAGATGTACAGACAGACACAGACGTTGAATTCTAGTGAGAGGTGACAGAGAAAACAGTAGAAAGGCTTTCATGCTCACATTTCCGTTCCCTTGTTCACTTGACATTTCGGTTATTCTGTGTGTGCTGTTACTGTGTGAGAGTTCAGTGACACACTGAGACGGAAACACGCTTTGGTCAGCTTGACATAGAGTTCTACACTGAGTTTGTGTTAGGAATGCTTCTTGAGAAACACTCTGACCACTCCGCTCACCATCGAATGGTGATGTTACAAGATAAATCCACCCACGGGTAAATGAAACACACAGAGGGACACAGACACTCAGACACTCCCGTTTTCTATTACTTGGTCTGAGATAGAATCTGGCTATTTGGAACTGCATTCATATCAAGCTAGATACATATACTTTTATGTAATATATACAGCAAATGTAACATTACAACAAATTAATTTGTCAGAAAAAGAATCATATTAGAATGTAAGTAAAAACTAGCTTAGTGTCAGTTACATGCTAGTTACCAACCGGCTACAGCTGACAAAGCTGAAAACAGTTACCACATTTTCAAGTTTTGAAAAGCAACCTGAATATATATATATATATATATATATACGTATATATATATTTAAAAAAATCAAATCACCAATAATAGCTCACTACTACAACAAATAATGTTACTGCTGCTAACATACATTTATGTTTCACTTGTATAATCGCTCCACCTTGATGACTATAATGACCATGGTGACAGAGTTGGCGTTGATGCCCTGTGCCATTGATGCCCTTTTTATTCTGTGTATTTTGTTTCTTATATTTTGTTATCAACATTTAATCTTTGTTTTGCCACTGTCTGCACGCCTGACCGTCCTGGATGGGGGATCCTTCACTGGGAGGCCCTTCCCAAGGTTTCTTCATGTATTTTTCCTAAGGAGGTTTTTGTGGGGTTGGGGAGTGTTGTTTTCATGTATTCTTTCATAATTTGGGCGTTGTGATGCCCGTTGTGAACCAAAAAGCTTCAACAAACAATTTGTATTGTGGAGAAATGTGAAATGGAAAAAAAAAAATCTTCCAATGCAAACAGCAATGGAAAATAGCTGCAGCAGGAGCAGCAACTTAGGGGTACAACATGTGCAGTTCAACAAGGACCCAATGAAAATCTTACAGTCTTTTAGCGACATCCCCACATATTAGTATAATGCTCCCAAACAGAAAACAGGCCAGAAGAAATCATTTAAGTTTCAAATATTAGTGCTTTCTGTCTCCCTTTTACGGTTATACCCAGAGATCTGGATTATACAAATATGATTTCGTAAATGCATCGACTCTTCAAGTTTACGACTCGGGCTTTACCACTCACAGAAAAGTATATTATGTTCATGTAGCTGTGGATTTCCATTGCCCATATGATATACTCAGACTATAAAAGCCCCTTTATGTTTTTCTGTTTCTCCTCTGCACCCGCCCAGTTTACAAGGTGTTGTCAGTGTGCAGGTGGCATCCCTCTCTCTTCATAAAAAAGGGGGATCTGGCAGAAAGGCGAGGCTACAATAAAAGTCAACCCAAACCACTGACACTCACAGAGATTACTGCTTGGCTGCTTTACCCCAGAGAGCCGATGTGAGCGAGACATTCCACATAACTTAACTGGGGAACCGGGCCCCAGTTGACTGGTGTCACTGATAGCTCAAATGTAGAGTCTGGCAGCACGCAAATGTGTCTGTGAACTAGACAAAAGGATGACTGTGGATGATAATG
>NC_136009.1:20071958-20086958 GCF_048128805.1 Centroberyx gerrardi
TTCTGTTTGTCTGTTTATTGAGTCTTAAGTCTACCCATCATATAAAATGTGCTATGTGCAGCATTATAAACCATCATTGTCAAAATGAATTGTGATACCTTGGTATAATTAATGTACAAACAAAGAGACAATGGTTGAGCCTCGATCTCATGGCAGTGGTATTGTTGGTGCTAGTGTTCGTCCAAATTAAGACCACATTTCCCATAAACCCTGTTGCTTCCTGTGCCTGTGAGGATGTTGCTTCTTCGGTTTTCTCTTTGACTTTACTGAAGAGGATAAACATGTTGGAAGTGATTTTTCATTCTTTCCACTATCTGGCATAGCGAGAAACTCCTGGTTGCACACAATTTAAAATGCAGTGCAAAGCTGGCAGCTGGTCTCTCACCTGCAGTTTGTACAGAAGGCTTTTAACTAAATCTAAGAGATGTGACCATATTGGCCCCATTGTAGCTTCTCTACACTAGTTGCCAGTATATTGTAGAATGAATAAGAAGGTTTTACTGATCACCTACAAGGCTTGTGCTGGACTAGCACCTAGCTGCATCTCTTAAACCCCCCACGAGCCAAATCGCAGCCTGAAAACCAGACTGAAATCCAGACTGAAAACAGGCCTTTTCAGTAAGGGCATCAGTACTGTGGAACAAGCTGCCTGAGGAGATCAGGCTAGCTTCTTCACTGTCTTCTATTAAATGACTCCTAAAAATGTACTTTTATAAACTTACTTTTACTTAGTTTTTGTGTTTCCTAGAACTTTAAAATTGTTTAAAGAAAAGTGATTTTGTTAAAACAACATAGATGTCAGTGTGCAGGATTTACTGAGTTTGAGTCTGATGAAAGGTTTTCATCAGACCTTAAAATACCTTGTTTAGAAATCCTTTTTGGATGCCTCTCTCTATTAAGAAATCGCAGAAGTTCATATTGTGATTTTGATTTTTTTAGATTAATTGTTCTAATCGCTATCATCTTTCTCTTTTATTGTTATTTTAGTATCTGTTTATTTTATCATTGTTTTTTTCATTTGGTTCTTTTCATTGTTTTCCTCATCCTTTGTTAGCGCTGTGTAACTTTGTTTTAAAAAGTGCTCAATAGATAAAGTTTACTATTGTTATTAGAGACTGCCAGTGTTCTCGGCGATGGTCTTGTTTGTTTATGGTAATTATGCTAATGTATGAAAAATGAATGTGGTAATGAGTTAATGACGTTAAAATGCTACAGGTAGCACCTTTAACCCTTAGCACAGCTATGGGAGGCGAGCAGGCGTGTCGCTGTGCTCTCGCTGTTTACATATCACATCGGCCCTGTCGATGTCATTTATTTTCTTTTATTTGTTTGTTTGTTCGCACACAGGGTGCACAAGTGTCGCCGACATTTTTTCCGTCGCGATGAGAGATGCACTCGGTAAACTGCTGAATCCATTCAGTTAACGAACGCTGAAAGGTCAGTGTTGTGCTGGAGCGGAGTAGAGTGGAGTGGCTGATTCATTCATGACATGCCGTAATGTGTCTCAGCGATGCTCCGCCGCAGATAGGACTGAAGCTCGCATATTGAAAAAACAATCACGGCTTCAATGCATTCAAAACATCCGATGGAGTCATGGGGTTTGTAATCGAGCCTTACTGATATTTTGATGGGTGATTCATGGATATATTGTTAACACGTTTCACCGATAATGCATTGATACCAAAAGCACAGAAAAATACAAAATTACTTAAAGTCCCCATGAAATGAATCCCCATTACTTTTTCTTCCCGGAAAACAGAGTATCTTTCACGGTGACCTCATGCTGCACTAGTAGGCGTAAGTACACATTTCTAACCAATAAAACCATCCGATTTTTTGAACAGTCCCGCCCCTCCGCACCCCTCCCATCAAATAAAACTGCCTTTCTCTCCCTGACTCATATACGATCAAATCAAGGAAGTAAAGATGCTATTTCATGGGGTCTTTAAAGTTCTTTTAAAGGAGTAGTTCACCCAAAAATGACATCTCATTATCTGCTCACCCTCTTGTCAGTCGAAACACCCGTGAAGTTTGTATGTCCACATAACACCAAGTTAGCTAGTGCAGCAGCTCCATGTCAGCCTTCTCCAAAACAACTAAAGTGGCCAAGAACCGGTTCTTTAGAGTTCCAAAAAGGGCAACAAATGACCGTAAAATTGCTTCAAACTGCGCGTGCAGCATTTTTGTAGCCAAGTGATTGCACTGTGAGTCCAAAAGTGCAATTGTCCATGTATTCACTGCACTAGATGCTGCTGTACAAGATGTTAAAATGTATTTACTGATGATACAGTAAAGGTGATTTAGATGAAAGTTTCCACTAAATGGCATATGTTTGAGAAGAAGGAATGGAAGGAAAGGAAGGAGAGAGAGAGAGAGAGAGACAGAGAGAGAGAGAGAGAGTTTATGTCTCTGATATATTTGATATGTTTTAAGAGCTGGGATCTCGGGACGAGGGTCGATATTATTAATGATTTTTTGTGGCCCAGGCTGAAAAAGGAGAAGGATGGTGTATAGTACTGTATACTTACTGTATAATAGGACAATGCTGTAATATGGTAGTAGGGCATTTTCTTGAGCTCTTGCACAAGATGTCTCATCGTTACCATCAATTCCCTGCTTCATGGTGACATGACCCAGATCCTCCATAATAAGTGTGTTGTGTGCTGACTCTCTCTCTCTCTTTCTCTCTCTCTCTCTCTCTCTCTCCGTCCCCCTCTCTCTCTCTCCATTTTTATGATATACCCCATTGGTTTCTGCCGTCAATAGGGAGATCATCTTCAGTGGAGTCCTGACTAGACTGCACTCTTCTTGTGAAATAAATCGATTTGTTGCAGTAGAAAAATGATCTTTGTTGATTTTAGACATACCACAATACCTACTACAGACTACAGCTGGAAATTGTAAATAGAGATAAATCAGTGCTGAATAGAGATAAATCAGTGTAATTCTATTAGACATGCTGTAAGTGACCTGCTGTTTTGTCTCCTACAGTGAAGAATAATGTTGATTACTCTCCTAAAAAGGCGTAATAGTAGATTTGCACTGATGTGGCTGGTTGTGCCAAGACAAAGATAACTTCAGTCCTTCCCACTGTCCACCGGTTGGTTTTTGGGAGGTGAACTGGCCTACAGCGAGATGTGAGAGGCTACAGTGTTAGAGCTAGGAGAGAGCTCACAGGCTCCACTGCCTGCCCATACTATCAAGTGTAGCATGGCTAATGCATTTTTGATGAGACCAGGAGGGCTGGCTTGTAGGCTGAAACGCAAGGGGCCTAGGGCTCGATAGAGGGAGGGAGGGAGAGAGAGAAAGAGAGAAAGGAAGAGAGAGAGAGAGTGTGAGAGAGAGAGAGAGAGAGAGAGAGAGAGACCGAGAGAGGCCGAGAGACTAGAGGGAGGGAGGGAGAGAGAGAGAGAGAGAGAAAGGGAGAGAGAGAGTGTGAGAGAGAGAGAGAGAGAGTGTGAGAGAGAGAGAGAGAGAGAGAGAGAGAGAGAGAGAGAGAGAGAGAGAGACCGAGAGAGGCCGAGAGACTCAGGGTGTGATCTTGATCCAGCTAAGGATTTTGCCTTTCTTTACAGCCACACTCATTTTTTATATAATTACACACTGCCTTTTTTTACTCTAAGAACAATCTCTCTCTGCTCCTGAAGCTAGTTTGGCCATGTGCTACAGTCAAAACATGAAGCAACATAAAATGTAACTGTTTAACAAGTGAAAAAGAAAATCTTAATAATAGCAGTCAAAAATAGTGGTGAAAGTTGTAAGAAATTAGGCTGATATCTGGAGTCAGATATGTGTTGTCTTCCACATTAGCTGGGTTGGTTAAGACGAGTAAACAAAGTAAACAAAACAAGGCTCGTAGCCTGCGGGCTCCGCTGAGAACATCTGCTGAAGTAACACACAGAGCCAGGGACACAGGATGTAGCATGGAGTGTGTGTGTGTGTGTGTGTGTCTGTGTCTGTGTGTGTGCGCGAGTGCACTGCCAAAGCATCTCACACAGTGTTGCTGAGAAAGGACGGCCTTCCGCTCTGTTGCATTAAACCTTATTATAAATGATCAATGATGATGTCACGAACCGGAACATCAAGGCCTATTTAAAGTCCCATATTCTTTAGTTTATTTGACATGCTTAGCTCTCTGATGACAAATGGATGGAAATGTGCACAAGAGTGCAGCCCCTGGCAATACAACTGTATTATTCTATCTTCAAACAACCCATCTGCAATGCGTCCCTCTGCAATTATAGTTTTCAGTTGATGCATCTGCACCTGATTCACTGAGGAAGATCCGGATCCATCGGTCCTGCTGAAGTGTCCTCGAGCAAAACACCGAATCCCTACCAGCTCCAGTGGCGCTGCTAGCCGACCCTGAACCGAAAACAAGACTTTCCTTACGGGGATCAATAAAGACCCCCAATAGTTCTTGACATCAGTTGACCGTGGGGGAGATTCTGTGCTGAAGTGGACTATTGCATGGTGTGTTGTGGTGCCAATAAAGCGTTGTGTTACCGGGGTGAGACTCGCACCTGGTGAGGCGGTAGAGCAACGCAATTAGAGGTGTGGAGACGACTGGGAGTAGAGGAGGAAACGGTAGAGTGTGAACATACCAGTCACATCTGAGGTGTTGTTTACTGTGATTATGCGCACAGCGAAGGATGATAACACCTTTGGAATCAATGAAAAACCCAGAATTGCTTTAAAGAACATCCACAGTGGTATTATGCTTTCATATAATAGCTGCCAATGCATTTGTGCTGCCTTAAAAGTTGTCCTCAACGCGGTGTTGCTTTCATCTGTGAAAGAAAATAAAACCGAAGAACAGTAGAAAGATTGTTATAGAACTCCCAGGTTGCTGCTAGTTACAGTAATTTAGCTGGCTTATGGCCCAAATGCACTGGAGGCGCTGTTGGATGCGTTAACGTTCCTAATTTGATGTTTCTATGGTGCACTGCAGGCAGCAGATTGGCAGCACTGACACCTGCATTTCTACACTGCCGTAGATAATGTTACTGTATCATATTTTCTATTACATGGCCTGTTCTGCCATCTTCTACTTGACTTCTGTTCAGTCTGCTTCATGGAGACAGTGTTCATATTTTGTCTATACATCTGAACAATTGTATGCTGCTGCTACCATAGCTGAATTACAGTCCACAGTCACATATTACAGGGTATTTTTGGACTTTTTGTTAACTTTTACTCCATGCCATGTCTCGGCATCTCTTCTTGACAAGAACACCCGCAGCATTAAAAACATACAAGATGTTCTTTGGCCTGAAAACACATCAGTGGTGACTGCTTGTCCAGAAACCTCCCAGCAGATACTGTACCTGCGTAGATTCCCTCTGTTGATGCTCCATAATCAAACCAAGTTCAGAGCAGACGCCTCGAGGTGGCTTGACGTACCACCTGCGTTTCCAGTGCATGTTGAGACACTGAAAACACATTCTGGCGCTTGTTTCTGCCTCTAGTGTGCTGCATGGGTCACGACGCATGGTTGAATTTTTGAATATTTTGACAAATCCAGATCGCTTGGCTGGAATTAGAGGTGGCAGTGCATAATGAAAGCTACCTGTGGAGAGGAACAGTCAAGCTGTAGCGTGAGTAGAGGGATGCATTCAGCAGCCTTCTTCGTTTTCATTTTGAGTTTCCTCGACCTCACGCAGAGACAAATTAGTGAATCTCAGCTGTGCTGCAGAGCGGTAGAGTGTGGAATAGACTGGGAAACAGAGATTCAGGAGGTCCAAAGCAGCGGGCAGCCTTGAGGAGTGGGCTTGTGACTAAAAGATTGTTGGTTAAAATCCTCAGAGTATTAAGGATTTTAATAGATGGAGGGAAAATTGGAAAATTGGAAACTGGCTGCTTATGACCCTTTCCCGTTAAATTTAGCTGAAGCTGAACTCAACCCCCAAATGCTCCAGCGGTTAACAGTGGAGGATAAAGGTTACGCTCCCACGCGTAACTGAGTGATGTTATAGTTAACTAAAACCAAGACAAAATCTAACCATTGGAATAGGGGTGGATGATATGAATTTTTGACATCATCTGCCTTCCCAGGGAGATTGTGGACATCGTGATTTATATTACAGTAGCCTTCAATCCGCGCATAACTTTTGTTACAGGGTCCGTTTTGTCATTATTTCCGACCAAAAGCACTTGAACGCATGCCAAGTCATATTTACGACTTCTCGGCGAGGAGGAAGGGGGCTTATGAAGGCGGCATCAGGCAGCAGCAGGCAAACATTTGAGAGAAACACTCCATATGAAAAGAAAAGCAAATGCTGGCAAGAAGTAATGGAATGGAATGTTTTTACCTAGCAAATGGTTCCCATGAAAACAGCAGGAAAAGGTTTCGATAGATTGCTCCGTCAATTTCTTTTTTTCTGAAACCGCTATTCCATGACTGTATTTGCAGTGCTGCAAGAAAACAGCAGGCCAACTTCAAGATGTAACTACAGTGTTGTGATTTCAAGGCCATCCGTACTTCAGCGCTTTAATTGAGTCTTACTGTCTCTTTTTCACAACAGACTCTCAATGTGCAAAACTCTTCATGCGAGGGGCCAGACTGACTTGCCAAAGTCTCACCTTAAGACCCAAAATGCTTTGCTTATAGATAAAAACTCTAAATCACAAGCTCACTTCTCATTTTCCTTATAAGAAGAATGTTTCAATGCTTATTACAACTCATGCAGATCTCTAAATCAACTCAACTCATTTTCAATCTCCCCCCCTCCCATACACACACACACACACACACACACACTGCACCCCAACTACCAGGGAATGACATTTTAATAAACTGAAATAAAAAGAAAAACTGAACTATACAGTATATTCTCAGCCTGCAAAAAGTGTTGCTGAAAACCAGTAAAGCTACTCCTGTACACCTGGCCTGGGTAAATAAAGGTATATTTTTATGTGAAGGCCTGTAACATAATATTTTACAGGTCCAATACCAACAGAGTTCCCCTTTCAAAGTAAAAGTCCTCACTTGAGTCACAGACCATCTCTCCTACCAGCATATGCTTGGCCTAGACACCATGAATTATGTAGCCTCACAAATTACCAGTCCGCCACCCGTCTGGCAACCAATTAAAATTTTAAGATACAGATGTTGTAGACATTCTGCTAGCTTTAGCTGGCACCTCATTTGAATTTCCTTTTTTGATGTGCGCGTGTGTGTGTCTGTGTGTGTGTGTGTGTGTTTAAGTCTAAAAAACAGGCTTCCATTACATTTACGTCACAAGCCCGGAAATTAATTATTAATCAAGTACAGTTTCCTGAAGTTTTCCTTTAAGGCCTGTAGATATTCATGTAGCCATACAGTGGTGTTTCAGCTTGTTTTATATTCAGTGGTAAATGCTTTGACTTACAACACACTGTACTTTGTGACAGATTGATTTGAACACACACTCTTGTCTCACTGAATAATATACATGCATTATCTCTTTTCTTGTTAATCTTTTCTCCATGCTCTCTTGTGGTATTTCCATGCTTAAATTACATTACAAAACAGAATTCCACTCAATTCAAGAATTCACATACTGTATGTTATTCCTATGGTCTGCGAGAGTCAAATCTATAATTGCGTACATTAACAGCTCTCTCTCAAAGCCAGGAACCACAGCACTAAGACTAAGCCCTGCAAGGTCATCAAAATGTAAATTTCAGAGCTACACCACAGAGAATGAGTCTGGGAAAAAAAAAAAAATCAGTAAATGTAACACCCAGGTGAGCACCAAGGTGGATTTTCATGGGAACACGGGTATATTCTTTGATTCAGAAATGATATCACTAAGAAGAACTAATGTGAAATGAAGCTCATTTGGATATAAGACATTGTGTGGGTCCTGCACAGTCTCTCTCATGCAGCTCCACACTTCACACCTTGATGACATCACAGCTTCAAAGCCTACTTCTTCGGCATCTGGCTGTGGGAGAGAGGCGTTCATGAACTTCTTGATTGTTGTGTCCTTGACCATAAAAATAACATAAAGGTTTTTAAATCTCATGGTATGTAGGTTGTATGAATGCACACAGTAATAGAATGGGTTTTTTGTATGTATGTCGTCGATATGTATAGTAGGGATGGGGCGATATATCAAAATTCAATATATCGCAATACAAAAATGTGACAATACGTATCGTGGAGCAGAGAAATTAACCGTGATATTAGCTACATTTTACTCTGCTGTAGTAATCACAAATGAGACGGCTTGCTCATCACAATTTCACAAGCTCGAAAAATCGAAATTACATTATTTGCACTTTTTAATGATATTTTTAGTTCGTTTTTTTACATTCTAGCAAGACAGTGCCATTGCTAGAAAGATTTGTGGCTCAGAAATCTGCGCAGTCATACTTTGTTGTCACTGAACGTTTATTTATGACATCGTATCGTGATTGTATTGAATCGTGAACCACATATTGCGTATGGAATCGAGATAAGCATATCGTCCCATCCGTATAGTACAGTCCCCTTGTACTGAATGTGAGGTCTTGTTGTGCCTGTGCCATGTGTGTCAGTACGTACTTCTGCCATTATGTGAGTTGTCAATATTTTTCTGCATCAGTATCGCCAAGACCAAGTCCTTCGAGAATAACATTGGCCGTCCCTGACCATGAAAAATAAGAAACTGATATAGATCCTGCAATTGACTGGTATTTCCCTAATATACATATTATTTTCAGATGACAGATACAGCGCGGCGCAAAAAGAAAGTGTTTGGAAAATGTGCGACGTCGGTGCCTCCTGTCACTCTTTCAGCTGATGGCAAGAAAAAAAAAACCCTGCAATGAAAGCGGCTGTTGAGACGTGCCGCTGACAGCACATTTCACGGCGTAAATCCAGAACTGCACAAGGAAGTGTCAGTACCCAGGTGAAACAGAAAAAAGTTCCCAAAACGTTCGCCTCATCTCTCGCTTACCGCGTTCCTCAGACACTCCCTCCTCACTGAGGCATCTGTCAAGGTGCTCCGCTATGACTCTGTGTGTGTGTGTGTGTGTGTGTGTGTGTGTGTATTTTTCTTCAGTGTTCATTTTATGTTTCGACAAATGCAGCACTGGGAAGCTCCATGTGCCTGTGCATGTGTGTGTGTAGGGTTAGGGTTTGGCTGCTTGCATGTGCGTGTGTGTGTGCGTGTGTATTTGAAAATGCATCATAGGAATAATTACACATTAACTGAAGTTTAGAGCCCAGCTGGCTTGTTGCCTGTCAGGAACTGAAGAATATTTGTTGGAAAAATGATTAAAACAAAGAAGGTGACACTCGCGTCAAATATATGCACCCTACCTTTGCGAAAATGAAATAGCAGTGACAGCCTGTTTAGTTTTATATTTTTCTCTGTCAGTCTCTTTCTCTCTCACACTCATCTTCTCTCTCTCTGAGGTCAGTTGGTGCTATATATTTAATATTCTATTAAAAGCTTTGGTGTTGGTGTGTTGACATAGCGAATGCTGATTGAAGTAGTACTTGGATTAAAACTCTGGTCTCCATCTCCTCAGTTGAGTTTTTTTTTTTAATGCTGAGTGTAAAGCCTGCCAAAATACCCATCAAACTAACTCCAGACGTAGAGTTATCAGATAGCAAGTTGTATTCATTTTGTTAGACTTCCATAAACTGGAACTTGGGTTATCGTATTTTACATACTCAAACATGCATCTGTGTCTTTTAATTCCTAAACCCTCCTAACCCTCAAACATGCTGCTTTTCTTCTAAATATTGGAAACCCAACAAAAAGACCAGGCTGATGAGGTGAAATCAAAGGCGATATCTCAGACACAACTGCTCTGATTTTGATACAACTTGGAGGGTTGATGCAACTTTTCTACGGAAGAGGATTAGGGCCTCATCTGAAAAATGTATTTGAGTTCTGAGGTTAATCTCAGAATTCTGAGAAAAAAAGTCAGAATTCTGAGTTTAAGGTCAGAATTCTGAGATTCTGACTTTCATCTCAGAATCTCAGAATTCTGACTTTCATAACTTCAAATACATTTTTCACATGTGGCCCTAATGCTCTTCCGCACTTTGCACTGTGTCCAGCGTTTGAGAAAATGACGCTGTTCGGCCAAATGGGGGCGCTATAATTAGAGGTGAAAATTTCTAACTTTTTAATGGCCCCAACTCCTACACCTAAATCCAGTTCACACAAAACTTGCTACACAAATCCTTACAAATCACACTAATTGCTCTAATGTGGGCTACAGCACCGGTCCAATTTTGATGAAACTTGTAAGGATCTTGTTACTGATTGGCCCAGCGGGTGCCTACATCAATCGCAGGGAAAGACGGGTTCACTTTTTACATCTTTATTTCTTAGCCACCCTCTTTCACCCCTCTATCATTCTTACTCTTTCTCTGACTTTCTGTACCCCTTTCTCTCTCTTGTTCTCTCTGGCTCTCCTGGTGAATGATAATGATAGTAATGATGATGATGATGATGATGATGGTGGAGGTGATGACGTTGATGGTCATAACTTGAAGGCAGGGCTATTCTCCCTCGGAAGTTAGCGCATTCAGAACCTCTGGAGTGTCCAGCCGTTTGTCTGCTCGTTCACCTTCAGTGTGGAAACGTAATGGAAATGGAAATGGGCAGTTAACGCTCCACTTCAAATGTTTTCATAGCGTTTCTCTACAGGTGTATTCCTAGGCAGATGCGATATGCTTGAGGACTGTTGAAAGTTATTGCCGCTGTAAAAGGGGAATTACAGTGATCCTCGAATAAACGGAACACATGGAGCGTCTATCTCTCTCTCTTTCTCTCTCTCTCTCTGTCGCTGTGGCCGTCTGCCTCGCCTTCTCTCTCATTTGTCTCTCTCTGCATCTCTCTGCCACTTGCCAGCTTCAAAGACTTCACAGGCTCATTCCTGGCTTTGTTGTCTCTCCCTGGGTAACGTTTACATGCTAAGTTGAAAGTGAACACTCAGCACTGCCTTGTATACAATCCCTGTGAGCTGCCCTGCGGAGAGAAAGAGAGAGGAAACGAGAGAGATGGGCTGGAATGAGAGAGCGAGAGAGAGAGAGAGCGACGGAGAGTTCCTCTGCACCTTTTTATAGGCCGTCGTTTCGGTCAACTGACCTTTTTCAAGACAAAAATATAAAAATCTCAAGACAGTGGTTGTTGTCTTGAGAAAAGTCAGTTGAGCGAAATGTCAGCAAATAAATAGGTGCGGATGGATTTAGCGCTAGTGGGCTTGTGTTCTTCCCAGCAGCACACAGGAGACAGAGCAGCGATGTGTATGTTATCTCCATTGATCTCTGATAAGTCGGGTTTAGCCGGTCATCTGTGGTGAAATGGGCTCACCTGCCTGCGGATTTAGCCACTTTTCTTCTGTCTCTCTACTGTTTTTGACATTTATTTACCTAGGGGAAGGTAAACTGAGCACATTTGCTCCTTGTCAGCAATACACTCACACAGTTACACACCTGTTGGACTCTCAGGACAAGCAGCTGGACACTGGTTCTGTCAGAGCAGAATAGGGCAGGAAATGGGGCAAGAATATCTATATTTCCCACCCATATCAACCAATACTGATATGTTTTTTTGTAAGAATCTTAATAGAACCAAAAAAAAAAGGGAACAGATCTTGATTGTTTTATTTTACATGTTTCAAATACAAAATGTAGGCTACAGCTTGGCAAACTTTTCAGTTTACCAAGCTTTTATTTGAAACATGTAAAATAAATCAATCAAGATATCTTTTCGAGAGTGTGGATTTCCCTTTTGTTGGTTCTTGAATTAAGGCTATTTCAAATTGACGCACCAGAGAAGCCATATTTTATGTCCATATTCTTACCAAGCATATCATATGGACTTTCTTAGTCATTTACTGTAACAATCTTAGTACAAATGCAGCTGCAAAACTGGTTTAACTTTTCAGATAATTCAGTGTTTTTTAAACAAAAGACTGTTTTATGCAGTTGCAGTTGACAGTTGTATTAAGCGACAGTTCTAGGAAAAAAACAAAAATGCCAATTCCACATTCAGCTAGCCTAAATATCAGTAAAAATAATATCTCACTGATACCGATATTGCTTTTAAAAGCTGATATCGGACGATAGCGACAGTCCATCAATATATCGGTGTGTCCCTAGGCAAGACTATACTGTCTGTCTGACTGATTATCTGACTGACTGCCCTGAATATTTGAAAACTCATCCTCGGTACATTACTTGCCAGCCTGTTTAGCATCACTGCAGAGCGTCACCGTTGGGAGTCAAACCCTAACCCACACAGACATTAGGGTGAGACTGGTGTGCTGCGGTCGGGTCCTTCGGTCAGCAGAAATCCCTCTCATTAACCAGCAGTTTCATTTCACACACATACAAACACACATACGCACACGCGCACACTCATACCCCTTGAGGCTCAGTCTTGGCAGCTTCTACTTTGCTGTCCGAGGACAAAAGACAGACACAGCAAGAGGCAGCCAACTATCCGGACATGCAGCGGCCATCAGCTGAATCGCTCAACATATGTTTCAATTTGCTGCATCTTGCCTCTACCTGCCTCAAGAAACAACACAGAAACCGACCTAACCAGGCCAGCAACATGACAATTTGAGTTGCATTTTGCCTTACTGGAGTTGTGCTTTTCCAACAAAATACAACAGTGTTTTACATAACACGAGTCTGGTCAATGCATCAGATAAGCGCGAACGGAAATGATAAGAAATGAAATGAAATATGAAAAGGCATGCGGTGAATCACAGGTCTTAGGCTAAAGACTGTCTTTTCTTCCTGCATTAGAGTCTGGCTGATGTATCAGCGCAGCAATATCATTTGCCAGACACACACCATATTCTGAAGGACACAAATTTGCCGTTTGCCAAATTTGAGGGATTCTCTCGGAGGATATCTGTGATGTTACCACTAAAGAAAATCTTTACTGACAGATGCATCAAAAAATGTTAATCCATCCTTTTACAGTTATCAACACTGGTATTTCAACATCTCTCTCTCTCTCTCTCTCTCTCTCTCTCTTTCTCCTGTGTCGGTCAGGCTCTACCTCAATCCTCCACCTCATTTTCTTCTTTTCCCTCGCCAATTGGAAAAGCCGTAAAACTACATTAGATATTGCCTGTGGGAAAGCTCTAAATGCCCCCTCTTTCTCCCTTTGCTTGTATGTTCACTGCATTGTGTATTCCCACTTGCCGTCTCATTCCATCATAAATGCTTTTTAAACCACTTGACTGGAAAATTGACTTGGCATGTCAATTCCGCTGAACAGCCCCAGTCAAGGCTCCTTGTTTGTTTGCGTCTATAGATGCTCTTTGTCGTTGATGCTGTTTCTGTCAAAGAATACTCATGTATACTTCTCTCTTCTGTCCACCGAGACTGAATTTCTAAATTTATTTCGCTGTTATTCAGCCAGGCACGTCGATTAAGAACAAAGTCACCGTGTACTCTACCATGCCACAGGAAGATCGATGGTGTTCTGTTTGATTTTATACTGTGAATAATGCAATAAGTCGTTTTATTGAGCGAAAATGCATGATGACTATAATTAATGGTACTCCACCTGCATTGCTTTAAGTAAGCAATCAAAACACTAACCCTCTTTAGTTACGCACAGCCATCCTGAGTTAAACAAATGAGTGTAACAAAGTCGCATTTAACACTGATTTGGTTAAGTTATTTTATTGTCTTGTTTTCCCCTAGGTGCCTGAATGTTCTGCTTAAGTGGCCAGTAGCTGCGAGGATACCAACCAAGATCATCAGCCAACAAGCTCTGCGAGTCTGACGAACCTGATGCCACAAGCAGAGGTCAGAAAGAGGGAAATGCCAGATGACCCTGTACTCTACACACTGATGAATGCAGCTGTGTGTCACCAGCAGGCTACTGATTGCCTCAAAGTCCTTGGACTGATTGGATTGGCCTTTAACGTTGGGATACCAACTAACACCTGAACAACGTGCTTGCTCTTAAGGTAATATGCACTGGGATAGTGACTGACTCAACATATGACCACATGTCCATATCAGAAAAGTTCCACCAGCACAAGGGCCTTATGTCTTAGATGTTTTGCCTATCATTTGTAGAACAGCGATACCACATGACTGCCTGGATCAGCGGTTCTTAACGCTCAGCCCTGAAGTTCAGCCCGCAACACAAAGTGGGAACATTCAGTCTCACCCTGGGATCAAGGCTGATTAAAGCGTATTAGTACTTTTGTCATGCGGGGAGTCTGGGGACGCACCAGAAACAGGCTGCCCACCCAGACTTTAGGAACCACCGGCCTGGACGTCCGCATGCCCTCTCTGTCTTGATCCATGACCCCAGCAGAAGTCAGACAGTCAGGTATCAGCTAACCACATGTCCTCATCAGAGATCTACCAGTAGGGGACACCGCCCGGCCGTCTGGATGAGCGCATGCCCGTAGCCGCGCCACGCCAGCTCTGTCGCGGCTGGCCGTCGCGGGACGGCCATTGTGGTCGGCCATGACCCGGCTGATGTTGGGCCGGACTCTGGAGCGCATCTGCAAAGGCGTCCTGCTGCTCTGCCTGCTCCACTTCCTCATCATGATGATCCTGTACTTCGACGTCTACTCCCAGCGCTTCGACCTCTTCAGCCGCTTCAACAACGGACGCAACGGATCCAGGAATAACGGGAGCGGAGCGGCGGGCGGCGGACATCACTATTATTATTACAACCTGTCCCGGCCCAACGCGACGTTAGCCAGCTACCTGGCCACCGGCGAGCAGCTGGGGCCGAGCGCGAAGCCCGAGACCAATCACACGCCTTCCCCCAAGCCGCTGCCGCCGTGCCCCGAGATCCCCCCCGGACTGGGTGAGTCATAATCTTTATTTGTAGAGAGCTGCTCCACTTCCAGAGTGCAGAGTTCAGAGTTCCAGTGTGATAGAAAGGATGATTCATACTTTTACTGTAATACATTTTTCAGCTCACAGTGAGTCCACATGTAAACTGAACAAAGAAAGTTTTTATCTGTTTCTTGTGCTTTGAGTTCAATATAATTTGCACTACAGCAGCAGGTTATTTGTGT
>NC_136009.1:20091958-20094458 GCF_048128805.1 Centroberyx gerrardi
CATGGTTTTTGTGATTTTCTTTTTTCTTTTCCTTCCTGCGTTATCTTCATGGAGTGTTGAACATACATGAGTAACAGTGGCTGCGTTAGCTAGTTGTCTCTCGTATTTCTATAAGAGTACATGGTTTTCCTTTGTAATCCTCACATATTCCCTCTTGCTCCATCTTTAATTCACCCTTTACACCGCTGTTTTCTCTCCTGCTAATGGCATTTGTTCTTATTCATGAGTTTCACTGTCAAGGGACGGAATTTATAAATGGCACCTTTTCTTCTTTTTTTTCTTTTTGTGTCCTCTTCTTGTCTTCCTCACCCCGCCTTCTTCTGCTTCTTCTTCTTCTTCTTCTTCTTCTTCTTCTGCTTCTTCTTCTTCCTATCTCAGCAACATACAACTGCAAATAACTGCAAAGCTACAGAACACTAATCCATAGTCCTAATCAATATTATAAACCGAACTTAAGCCTGCATCAGATCATCATTGTTGCACATACTGTACACATACACACACACACTTACAAACACACACATAATGGCACACATGCACAAACTTAGACACACAACACACACACACACACACACACACATATACTGTATACGTGCAGTGTGGAGACCGCTGAGACTTTCCCACTTCTAAACCAGAGGTGTAGTCTTGTTTTATTCATAGTACTTTGAAGGGGACGACCTCCCCCTTGTAACCCCAAACTTTTACATGTGTGTCCCCTGTTAACTGTAGATTGCTTGGGGGGAATAAATTGAAAAAAACATGTTGTTAAAATGTGAATGCTGTTAAAAACTCCCTTAAACCCGGTCTCTCCTCCCCCCCGCTACACCCTCACCTTCTCAATGCTCACTGAACATTTAGTTCGCTGTGCAGCATGTTTTATAGCCTCCTCGTACAACTTTAATAGAGGGTTTAAATGGGGCTGCTTAGGCTAAGAACAATGGCCCATGTTGGCTGAATCAGCGAGCGAGTCTCTGCTCTTGTACTGGAATATATTCAGGTTCACACTACACACTGTACATTGTAGCTCAAGACAAACGAGACAAAATGTTTGTTTGGAGATATTGTAAATAGCCTCTAATCTAAAGCATTTAAAATACAGATTGTACAGAGCATTAAAATATACAATTAGCAAAATGTAGACGGAAAACCACAGCCTCCTACAGCCTCAAAATACATCTGAAACTCACGTTTAGCAGCAAGATACTGTCAGTCACAGTATCAAAGGCTCAGACAAGCTAAGATAATGAATTTCAGAGTCGAAAAAAGGGTCTTTAATCAAATAAATGACCATGTAAAGAAAGCCTGCAGTGGGTCAATAGCTTTTATGGAGCCATATGTAATTACAGATTGGGCCTTTAAAAAAACATTTGGTGTGCAGGTGGCATTTCAGCGACTCTTAACACTGCAAACAAGGAGAAAATAAATTTTGATGAATAGATTGATGAATATGTATGGAACATTGCTGTTAGTTATACAGTACTTTCTTTGACTGATTACTAGTCTATAATTTATTTTTTTATCAGGAGAGACAGTTCAGTTTATTTTTTTTTAACACTGATAATATTAATGATAGTGGTTGGTTATCAGTTGATATGAAAATGTTTAAATAAAGTATTTTGTAAAGTAAAAGTAAAACTGATAACCTCCACAGTCCATCTAGACATATTTAAGCAAAATTTCACGCTCAGATACTCTTTCACTGTTAGATATCATGAATTTACAGTATGAAGTTCATTATTTTATGATGAAATGTTGTAATTTACTTTTTTAATTTACTTTTTGGTGTACCCACTTTCCCTCAACCTGCTTCGTCTACTCCTACTTCAGTTTTTCCTATGTGTGTAGTTGGCGAGAGAAATAGTGATTGTGATTGCGGAGCAAGAGGTTTGCTGTCAAGAAAAAGTATGAGTTGCGTCCCTTACTCAACAACAAAAACATGACTTGTGGCAGCGTTGCATTATGGTCTACTGAGGCTACTGTCAGTGGAGAAATTGCTCTCTCTGCAGTGATTTTCTCGTCAAAACGGTGAGTCTAGAAAGAAGCCCTCGCTCTTTGAGTCTGAGGGACTGACACCAAAACCTGACATTTACCGCTGATGTTTTAGATAGCTGAACATTTTTCTGCTATCAAACTACATTGTAGCTTCGCTGAAAATATCTCGACGTGATGTGATGTTGTCTACGTTTGACCAGTTATCCATGGGAATAAGAAAAAATACACCACCAAAGGACAAAATCGGCTCAGAGATGCTAGGTCATCGCCAATAGCTGTTTTTTTTTTTTTTTAACAATTTTACAGTGTTTAGGGTGGATTTTTCCCTTTAAGAAGCTATTGGGCACTTGTGATGGGGTATTGGTTAGAGTGAAAGGCATTTAAGGACACAGACGAACAACAACAACATATCAAACTCACCACCTTGCACATTCCCATGGTGTCTACAGCCATCATTTCCCTCACCCTGCATCTATTCTGTGACTATCCTCCTCCAGACACTGCAGCC